>NC_142772.1:2595000-2782500 GCF_988280905.1 Pimephales promelas | reverse complement strand
TTGTCTTTTGGATTTTGATTATTGCTGCCTGCCCTGACCTCTGCCTGTTTCCCGGATTCCCACTGTGTATCCTCCATTGTCCTGCCTGCTGATTCTCGACCCTGCCTGTACGACTATTCTTATATTAAAGCTGCATTTGGATCTTTATCTACAAGCCTCAGAGCAGTTCGTAACAGAAGACTTCGCCACACCGAGATCCAGCAACAACCGACCAACAAATGAATCCAGCAGCACAAATCCGGGAGTTTGCTGGTCAGATCGCGGCCTTGGCCCTGGATAGCCGTGATCTGTTCCAGTATACCTGGGGGTTTGTTCCTCTCGCTGCCTCCTGCTCTCTCGGTGATGAGGCTATTAAGCTGTGTTACCAGCTAGGGGCTAAGGAGGTCAACCCGAGGGAGCTCCCCAATCTCTCGGGTCTGAACTGGAGAGAGGCGGTCTCCGTTTGTGAAGAGAGTTTCATTCCAAAGCCTCGTCACGTCTCAGCAGAGCTTCCACAGCCCGCGCTCACAGTCAGCCCTGCCGAGCCCGCGCTCACCGTCAGCCCTGCCGAGCCCCCGCTCACCTTCCAGCCAGAGACCGTCAAACCAGAGTCTCGTCCCGCCGAGACAGCCCAGCCAGAGTCTCGTCCCGCCGAGACAGCCCAGCCAAAGTCTCGTCCCGCCGAGACAGCCCAGCCAGAGTCTCGTCCCGCCGAGACAGCCCAGCCAGTGTCTCGTCCCGCCGAGACAGCCCAGCCAAAGTCTCGTCCCGCCGAGACAGCCCAGCCAGAGTCTCGTCCCGCCGAGACAGCCCAGCCAGAGTCTCGCCCCGCCGAGACAGCCCAGCCAGAGTCTCGCCCCGCCGAGACAGCCCAGCCAGAGTCTCGCCCCGCCGAGACAGCCCAGCCAGAGTCTCGTCCCGCCGAGAAAGCCCAGCCAGAGTTCCATGTCAGCCCTGCCGAGTCTGAGCCTGTTCACTTCACTTCTGCCGAGACAGAGACGCTTCACGTCACTTCTGCCGAGCCAGTGTCTATGGACAAGATGGCCGACTCAGAGACTCTTCAATGTACTTCTGCAAATTCAGAGATTGTTCACGTCACTTCTGCCGAGCCAGAGACGCTCCACGTCACTTCTGCCGAGCCAGAGACGCTCCACGTCACTTCTGCCGAGCCAGAGACGCTCCACGTCACTTCTGCCGAGCCAGAGACGCTCCACGTCACTTCTGCCGAGCCAGAGACGCTCCACGTCACTTCTGCCAAGCCAGTGTCTAAAGACAAGATGGCCGCCTCCAAGCCAGTGTCTACGGACAAGATGGCCGCCTCCAAGCCAGTGTCTACGGACAAGATGGCCGCCTCCATGCCAGTGTCTACGGACAAGATGGCCGCCTCCAAGCCAGTGTCTACGGACAAGATGGCCGCCTCCAAGCCAGTGTCTACTGCCAAGATGGCCGCCTCCATGCCAGTGTCTCCGGACAAGATGGCCGCCTCCAAGCCAGTGTCTCCGGACAAGATGGCCGCCTCCAAGCCAGTGTCTCCGGACAAGATGGCCGACCCAGTGTCTCCGGACAAGATGGCCGACCCAGTGTCTCCGGACAAGATGGCCGACCCAGTGTCTCCGGACAAGATGGCCGACCCAGTGTCTCCGGACAAGATGGCCGACCCAGTGTCTCCGGACAAGATGGCCGACCCAGTGTCTGTTCCTGAGTTTGTTTCTGTGTTTGTGACAATTTCTGTTCTAGTGTCTGTTCCTGAGCCGGTGTCTTTTCCTGAGCTGGTGTCTGGTCCCGAGCCGGTGTCTGGTCCTGAGAGGGCATCACCGCCCAGGCCGCCCGAGGGGTCTTCACCGCCGTGGCCACCTGAGGGGTCTTCACCGCCGTGGCCGCCCGAGGGGTCTTCACCGCCGTGGCCGCCCGAGGAGCCTGCTCCGCCCTGGCCGCCTGCACGGCCTGCTCCGCCCTGGCCGCCTGCACAGCCTGGTCTTCCGTCCTAGTTTCCAGGCCCTATTCTGCTCCACAGGCCTGGCCCTCCATCCCTCCCCCGGATCCGCCTCCGCTCCACCTCCCTCCTGAACTGTTTTTGGAGCGTCTGGAAGCCGCTCTTTGGGGGGGGGCTATGTAACGGTCACCAGGTGGAGTGCCCTTGAGAGTCACCAGAGGGCACTCCACACCAGATGTTCATGTTTCCCTCACAACTACATTTCCCAGAACTCACTGCCCGGACTCATCACTGATCACATTCACCTGTACCTCATTCACTGATTGCATTCACCTGTGTCTCATCCTGTTAGTGTGTCTATATATACCTTGTGTTCACATTCAGTGTTTGCGAAGTCTTGTTTAAGTGTTACACTGCATTTCTGAGCGTTTTCCGTGTTTGGTTTCTGGTTTTTGACTTTGGATTGTCTTTTGGATTTTGATTATTGCTGCCTGCCCTGACCTCTGCCTGTTTCCCGGATTCCCACTGTGTATCCTCCATTGTCCTGCCTGCTGATTCTCGACCCTGCCTGTACGACTATTCTTATATTAAAGCTGCATTTGGATCTTTATCTACAAGCCTCAGAGCAGTTCGTAACAGTATGTGCCTTTATCATTTGCAATGCTAACAGTCTTAGTCCATATTTATATTAATAACTTATTGTTTTACTTGTTTTGTATTGTGCCTCTGTGTTGCATGATTTTGAATTTTGAAATGAATTTGATTAAAAATCTCCTTTATGTATATATTCTATCTGCTTGATTATAAATGATCTCAATAACCAATCTTATTTCAATTTACATTATCATCTGGTTTAGAGTAAATTTGTAACATCTGTCCAGGGACTATACAGATTAAAAACTAAGACTCTCAAATCATCCTGTCTGTTTATTTTTCCAGGACAATCTGATGAGGTATTTTGCACCGTAAAATCATCCTACCTGTTTATTTCATACTGGTAGGACAATTTGATGAGGTATTTTGCACTGTAAAATCATCCTACCCATTTATTTCATACAGGTAGGACAATTTGATTAGGTATTTTGCACTGTAAAATCATCCTACCCTTGTATATCATACTGGTAGGGCAATCTGATGAGGCATTTTGCATCGTAAAATCATACTACTCGTTTATTTCATACAAGTAGGACAATCTGATGAGGTATTTTGCACTG
Organism: Pimephales promelas; assembly: GCF_988280905.1. Classification (NCBI taxonomy): domain Eukaryota; kingdom Metazoa; phylum Chordata; class Actinopteri; order Cypriniformes; family Leuciscidae; genus Pimephales; species Pimephales promelas. The sequence goes on along the minus strand of NC_142772.1, from coordinate 2,779,374 downwards.
TAAAATCATACTACTCGTTTATTTCATACTGTAGGACAATCTGATGAGGCATTTTGCACTGTAAAATCATACAACTTGTTTATTTTATACTGGTAGCACAATCTGATGAGGTATTTTGCAACGTAAAATCATCCTACCGTTTATTTCATAGGACAATCTGAAGAGGTAACGTTACTTTGCACTGTAAAATCACCGTAACATGGCCTAATAAGAAAATTCGGCAAAGTTACACTGAAATATTTTATGTAGGCCTACTTAGTCACAGACGCGAAGCAGAAACGCTCAGTAGGATTTTACGACGAGGTAGGATGAACCGATAGATATGGCTATAATTTTGCGCTACGGTAGGAAAATCTGACAAGGTAGGACAGATCGACAGAACACCGGGACTACCTGCACTACCTCTCTCTACCACTCTCTCTCTCTCTCTCTGTATAAGCTGTAAACCTTAATCATCTAAATTATAACAAATAAAGGCTTGAAATATCTCACTTTGCATGTAATGAGTCTATATAATATATTAGTTTCACCTTTTACTGTAAATTGAGTTACTGAAATAAATGAACGATATTCCAATTTTTCGAGTTTCACCTGAAGGTTGTGATCTTCCTACTCCCATTGACAACATTTATGTCTCGCAAAGAAAAGGTATTTCGTTCTTTGTAACGGTTGGGTTACATACAGTATGTATCTATGCATGTTTTTGTTTAGTTTTTTTGTCTCAGTGTTATAATTGTGGATGAGCTCGGCAAGAAAAACTCCAGATAACCTGTTTGTTATAACAATAAATAAACAGTTTTTAACGCCAAAAGAAGGTTTGCTCCGACACAAGCTGTTAGTAAATCTCAGTAAATCTGTGCCTCTGTGTTTTGTGGTAACGTGTGCTCACCCGGTCCCCAGCAGAAGAAGAAAGCGGAGGGATAAAGCAGCATCCGTCGCTCCAGGAGCCGCAGAGTTGCCCAGTGATGGTCACCGAAAAACCCCTGAGACGTGACGACGCGCTTGTACAGCGAGCGAGCTTTACACATCAGAATCTGAAACACACAGGTGGAGTACAGTGAGATAATGATTGAGTCGCAGTAATACTGTACATGCAATGATATGGTGAAATATTATATCTATCAGCACACTGATAATAATCAGAAATGTTTCTTGAGCATCAAATCATCATATTCGAGTGATTTCTGACGGATCATGTGACACTGAAGACTGGAGTAATGATGCTGATAATTCAGCTTTGATCACAGGAATAAATATTTCACAATATTACTGTTGAAATGCACATTTGAATCATTAATTGCTCCGATATTCTGTTGAATCTCACCGTGATGCCGATGAAGGTGAAGAGGAAGGTGGCGAGGAAAATGACCATACAATAGTTTTGAATGGCAACACATGCTGTGACTTCCATCGTCACATATGAGGTCAGATAAACAGCCCCTGTGTGCATCAGCAAACATCTGGAAGACAATCAGCATCATATTAAACCACTGTCCGGAACGCTGGATTCTGATTGGTCAGTCGCATCATTCTGGCTATTCAACTGCACAACTGACCATTGTTCTTCTGTGGTGCTTTAATACAATTTCAACTCAAATCAATATATTTTATTGTGTTTTTTGTTTGCTATAATGGTCAGCTGATTGATATGGAAGCTTGTTTCCGTCACAGAATAAAACATTTTAAAATAATTATGATTTTTTTTCCTTACAACTGCGAGTTTACATCTTTACCTTTATTGTTTACGACTTTATTTCTCAGATATGCGAGATATAAAGTCGTAATTGCGTGTTATAAAGTCAGAATTGCAAGATATAAACTCCAAATTTGACTTTTTCCTAACAATTCTGGCTCTATAACATTCAATTGAGTCTTTATATCTCACAATTCTGCATTTTTTTCTCACAATTGCGATTTACATAATGCATTTCTGACTTTTTATCTTAGAATTGCATTATATAATGTCGCAATTGTGTTATAAAGTCAGAATTGCAAGATATAAAATCGCAATTGCGTGTTATAAAGCCAGAATTGTGAGGAAAAAAGTCGATTTTGTAGTTTATATCTTGCAATTCTGACTTTATAACACACAATTGCGATTTTTTTATCATACAATTCTGACTTTATAACTTCCCATTGCGTTATAAAGTCAGAATTGCAAGATATAAACTACAAATTTGACTTTTTTCTCACAATTCTGGCGTCATAATAACACGCAATTGAGTCTTTATATCTCACAATTCTGACTTTATAACACAATTGCGACATTATATAATGCAATTCTAAGATAAAAAGTAAATGTAAATCCCAATTGTGACAAAAAAAATCAGAATTGCGAGATATAAGGTCGCAATTACATGTTATAAAGTCAGAATTACAAGATATAAACTCCAAATTTGAATTTTTTTCTCGCAATTCTGACTTTATAACACAATTGCAACATTATATAATGCAATTCTAAGATAAAAAGACAGAAATGCGTGATGTAAATGGCAATTGTGAGAAAAAAAGTCAGAATTGTGAGATAAAAAGTCTCAATTACCTTTTTATTTTTTTATTCTGTGGCAAAAACTATCTTCCATAGATTGTTCATTCGACCCACACAAACAACTAAACTATAGTTAGATGTATTGTATGAAATAAGTTTTTAATAACAATAAGCTCATTGAAGACTCTGTGAAGTTACGATGATGATGAAGTCATGAGAAACAACCGATTATTAATCAGAGCATGTGAGAAAATGATTAGACTGACCTGTATGGCTGGGTGAAGTTTGTGTAACAACGAAACACATTTCCTGCCACGAAGACGGGCGCCGTGAGTATTAAAGGCAAAACACTGTATGGAGAGATCAGGACAGACATTATATTCCTAAAATCTGCTAATATCACATTTTCAGTTTTATCGTGCCCTACATTTTATGCAGGATTATAATAAGTAAAAATGCTTTAAGTAAATATTGCTTGAACATGTACTATACACACTGGCAACTAGCTGAGATAAAAAAAGTTTCAGGGTTTTTTAATACTATATTTCAGTACAAAAAAAATTGTTTACGGTTTTAGTCACTATGCTGGAAAAAACTATGCGTTAATAGTAATTCCTGCTAACAATCGGCTATAGCCTATTAAAACATGCTAGCAATGTGCTAAGTCATGCTAGAAACATGTTAAATTATGTTAGCAATGTACAAATTGTGCTAGCAACACGTTAAAACATTAGTGTGGTAATTCATGCTAACAAAGTGTTTAAATGTGGAATGTGCTAACTGATGGTTGAAACATGCTAGCAATTAAACATGCTAACAGCATAACCACCTAGAAAGTAAAAAAAAAAAACTTTAATGTAAACATTGCTTGAATGTGTACAGTGCATACTGGCAACTAGCTGAAATAAAAAAAGTCAGGTTTTTTTTATACTGTATTTCAGTTAAAAATGTGTTGCTTTAGTCGCTATGCTAGCCATGTGTTAAAAAACATGTTAGCAACATGCTAATTCTTGCTAGCAATGTGCTAAGTCATGCTATAAACATGTTAAATTATGTTAGCAACATGTCAGCAATGTACAAATCATGCTAACAACATGCTAAAACATTAGCAATGTGCTAATTCATGAATGTGCAAAACATGCTAGCAATATGTTATTACATGTTAGAAATGAGTTAATTCAATGTGTTAAAACATGCTAGCTAACAACATAACCCCCTAGCAATCAATCTATCCATCTATCAAAACTTCTTCAAACTTTATGGTCATGCTTTCTCAATGCTTTATCAATGTTTGTTTTGGGGGGTTTTTTGACAAATTTTTGTATTATAGTCTCAGGTAAGTACTCACAAGTGCACATAGGCTACTGTAAAATAAAGTGCAATCAAACTTGTTTTATAATTTCATGACATAAATGATGTTGCTCCATCTATATTTAGTATCAGTTTCAGTGATATTTTTATTTTGCTGATGTTCAGTGTACTCACCACGACAGTACTGGGGCCAGACATCTGCAATTTCTTGCTCTTGCTGGATTCTGAAATAAACAGGCTAATCAGTATTGCCAGCATGTACAGTAAAATAAATGACTACATTGTCCTGCTTTATATTTCCTTCATTAACATAATGATGAACTGAATACCTCGGCTGGGAGCCCATTCAGTCTCCTGTGATACTTTCTGCTCAGACCGGCGTAAAGCACCCAAACATAGTGCAGCGTGTAAAAGAAGGAGGCCATATAAAGAGTCTGCGGGATGGGAAAGTCAAAGGAAGACGTTAATGAAGTTTAATTAGTTACACATTCCAATCTCAGAAAAGGTTGAACCATGTTGTCACAATCCTGTAACCCATGTCTCTCTTTATTTAGAGGAGTAGTTCACTTTTGAAAAAACTTTCTGATAATTTACTCACCCCCATGTCATCCAAGATGTCCACGTCTTTCTTTCTTCAGTCGAAAAAAAATTAAGGTTTTTGATGAAAACATTCCAGGATTTTCTCCATATAATGGACTTCAATGGGGACCAAACGGTTCAAGGTCCAAATGAGAGTTTCAGTGCAGCTTCAAAGGGCTTTAAACGACACCAGACGATGAATAAGGGTCTTATCAAGCGAAACGATCGTTCATTTAATAAATAAATAACAAAGTTTAAGTTTTATAAGCTCAAATGCTCGCCTTGCTCTGTTCTGTGACACGCATTTATGACTCTCCTGTTCGAACTCGTTCATCAAAATGAACAAATCTTTTCTGAGTCATTTGGTTCATTCAACAAACAAATTGACTCGGGATAAGATTTGTTCATTTTGATGAACGAGTTCGAACAGGAAAGTCACGAATGTGCGTCACAGGACAGAGCAAGGTGAGCATTTGAGCTTATAAAACTTAAACTTTGTTATTTATTTATTAAATGAGCGATCGTTTCGCTTGATAAGACCCTTAATCATCGTTTGGTGTCATTTAAAGCTCTTGAACAGTTTGCAGTTTGTACTGAAAGTGTCTTTTGGACCTTGAACCGTTTGGTCCCCATTGAAGTCCATTATATGGAGAAATGTTTTTATCAAAAACCTTAATTTCTTTTCGACTGAAGAAAGAATGACATGGGGGTGGGTAAATTATAAGAAAAAGTTTTTTCAAAAGTGAACAACTCCTTTAACGATACAAACAAACTAAATACACAGACTCAGTGAGGGGAGAAAACAAGGAACAGGTGGGGTTAATCAATTAACAAACCATGATTAACCATGGAAACAACTAATGAACAGAGACAAATTAAACAAGAACTATCAAAGGTAAAACAGAAACTTCAGGTGACCGTATACTTTTCGCTATTATGAAAATAATATGCTTATTTGCACATTGAATGCAATGTGTTCGGACACATGTCTACATGTTAATTGCAATTAAATGAAAATATATTACAGTTTAAATATATATTAAATGCAGCTAGCTGAACTTCTCTTTAATTTAAGTACATCATTATATGTAATTTCATAATTGCATCTGTTGTCTCTGAAATATGAAGTGTACAGCTAAATGTACTTATGGTAAATTAAAGTATACTTTAATGTCATTTCTATTAAAAATTGTATTTAAATATATGTATAATTACACATTTATAATAATGAAGTTGCATTTAAAGTATATTAACTTTAAAATTAATATCAAACAACAAACAACATTTAAAATTATAATCGAGTACTTTAAATGCGCTTTAGTGTGTTAATCAACACATCAAAATTGCTGTCAAACGATTAATCGCATCCAAAATAAAAGTTTGTGTTTACATAATATATGTGTGTGCACTGTGTATAATTATTTTATATATATATATAAATACACACACATGCATGTATATTTAAGAATTTGTTTTTATTTATATATAAAATATTTATATTTATATATAATATAAATTATATATAAATCTATATACATGAAAATATTTCTTAAATATATACATGTGTGTGTATTTATATATATATAAAATAATTATACACAGTGCACACACATATATTATGTAAACGCAAACTTTTATTTTGGATGCGTTTAATCGTTTGACAGCCCTAAAATAAATACTTTACATCACGACAAAACATTATTAAAACATAAAATGTACTTTAATGTTAAACTTTTAACTTGGCATTATTACAAAGTCCACTTAAGTGTGTTAAGAAATAGTTTACTCTCTTTAAGTACACTTAAGTGGCCTTATTAATATTAAATTATCTGTAAGTAAACCTTTTCTCAAAAGTTTGAATTGCACTATATGTGTCATGCACATTTTTTTACACAAGGAACTCAGGGTTAGGAAAACACCACGCTTGTAGACATTCATGTCATTCCAAAGGCACTGAATGTCATTCCAGGATTGAGCAAAGATAGAATATCTTTCCTTTTTATTTTGCTTTGAGCACAGTTGACTTAAAGAGGATTATAGTTGTTAGTTATATTTGATCAAGGTGTGTTTTGCCTGATTTTAACAGTCACAAAACTAAGTACACTATTGCACTATTCCAAAATGCGTCAGCGGGTTAAAGCATGTGTCATATTCAGTGCAGTATTGTGTGTGTGTCTCAATGACACCGCCATAACTTTGAGTTAAACACATAAAGCTCATGCAAAGGTGAATGAGAAGTCAGTTTAATATGATTTAAGTTATAATGACTTGTACAACCAACTTGATTTTACTTAAAACTTAAAGGAAGCAAGTTTTTGAATTAAAATATGTGGATTTTTTTTATTATTTTTTACATCGAATGCTACACTCTAAAAAATGCTGGGTTGTTTCAACCCAAATTTGGGTCAAATATGGACGAACCCAAATGTTGGGTTAAAAATGTAATAAAAAAAAAATCACAGATAAACGTGAAAGCTGAAGTTAGGTTAAAATTTTAAACTACATTTTTAACCCAACATTTGGGATTGTCCATATTTGACCCAAATTTGGGTTGAAACAACCCAGCATTTTTTAGAGTGTATGATTTAGTTTTTTCAGTGCACTCTAAAAATGCTGGGTCATTTCAACCCAAATTTGGGTCAAATATGGACAAACCCAAATGTTGGTTTAAAATACATGTACATTTTAAAGTAAAAGTTGAAGTTGGGTTAAAATTTTAAATGACATTTTTAACCCAACATTTGGGATTGTCCATATTTGACCCAAATTTGGGTTGAAACAACCCAGCATTTACAGATCAAAGTGAAAGTTGGGTTAAAATTTTTAATCAAATTTTTAACCCAACATTTGGGATTGTCCATATTTGACCCAAATTTGGGTTGAGACAACCCAGCATTTTTTTGAGTGTATGATTTCGTTTTTTCAGTGCACTCTAAAAAATGCTGGGTTATTTCAACCCAAATGTGGGTCAAATATGGACAAACCCAAATGTTGGTCTAAAATACATGTACATTTTAAAGTAAAAGTTGAAGTTGGGTTAAAATTTTAAATGACATTTTTAACCCAACATTTGGGATTGTCCATATTTGACCCAAATTTGGGTTGAAACAACCCAGCATTTTTTAGAGTGTATGATTTAGTTTTTTTAGTGCACTCTAAAAATGCTGGGTCATTTCAACCCAAATTTGGGTCAAATATGGACAAACCCAAATGTTGGTTTAAAATACATGTACATTTTAAAGTAAAAGTTGAAGTTGGGTTAAAATTTTAAATTACATTTTTAACCCAACATTTTGGTTTGTCCATATTTTAACCCAATTTTGGGTTAAAACAACCCAGCATTGTTTAGAGTGTATGATTCTGTTGTTATAGATTAATACCAAATAACGGTTATTCTTAAAATAAGACGAAAATCACATTCAAATATAGTTTTACATATTTTACACTTCTAGTGGTTCCCTAAACAAAAAAAGAAGAAAAGATGAACTGATTAAAGATCATTGTAATTAGTCATTATGAGCTGTTGAAATTGTAAATGATTCTAGTAAACGTATGCATGCCTGTCGGCTCTGATGTGACTCATCAGAGAGTGTCACATGACCTCGGGCTGGGTTTTCCAAACCTCAGGGCGTTTTCACTACATGGAGGATTGGCAAACAGTGTCAAATGTGAAGAAAAAACGCATTTTCCACAAATAGCATGGGTTCAAAAAAGGGTCTGAAACATTTCTTTTTCTGCTTATAATTATGCGAGTGACAATTTTGAACTGTTAAGCTTGACAAATGCATCCAACACTACAATATATATATATATATATAAAAACTGAGAAAATGGAATGAGATTATTTACTTATGGTGTAAAATTATGGAGACATGGTTATGGAAAAAAATGATGAGAGGAAACATTATATTTCAATGCTCACAAAAACCTTTGCTTTTTCCAGAGAAACTTTTTGCAAAATGACTCTCCTGTTCGAACTCGGTCATCAAAATGAACAAATCTTTTTCCAAGTCATTTGGTTCATTCAACCAACGAAACCAACGAATTGACTCGGAAAAAGATTTGTTCATTTTGATGAACGAGTTCGAACAGGAGAGTCACGAACGTGTGTCACAAAACAGAGCAAGGCGACCATTTGAGCTTAAAAAACTTAAACTTTGTTATTTATTTATTAAATGAGCGATCGTTTCACTTGATAAGACCCTTATTCATCGTCTGGAATCGTTTAAAGCCCTTTGAACAGTTCGCAGTTTGCACTGAAACTGTCTTTTGGACCTTGAATTGTTTGGTTCCCATTGAAGTGCATTATATGGATATGGAGACTTGTTTCATTGCTGGATGAATTAAATACTGCCGTTTTTTGGACAAATCTTTGAATAAATGATTCAATGACTCACTCATAAAGACTTGTTTCATTGCTGGATGAATTAAATACTGGCGTATTTGGACAAATCTCTTGAATAAACGATTCAATGACTCACTCATAAAGACTTGTTTCATTGCTAGATGAATTAAATACTGGCGTATTTGGACAAATCTCTTGAGTGAATGATTCAATGACTCATTCATAAAGACTTGTTTCATTGCTAGATGAATTAAATACTGGCGTTTTTGAACAAATATGTTGATTGAATGATTCAATGACTCACTCATAAAGACTTGTTTCATTGCTGGATGAATTAAATACTGGTGTATTTGGACAAATCTCTTGAGTGAATGATTCAATGACTCATTCATAAAGACTTGTTTCATTGCTGGATGAATTAAATACTGGCGTTTATGAACAAATCTCTTAAATGTGAATGATTCAGTGACTCATTTTTTAACGGTCACTCGTCGCCAACGACTGGTGTAACGATGTAATCGAGACAATCATTATTTGAAGAGTCAAGTTACTTTGAAACGGTGATTTAGCCTATTTTGATCACGAGTACAGACATCAGTGTTTATAGCCGATCTTTAAACGTTTATCCCAGTACTTCTATGATAATTTGAATTATTGTATAATGACACTGTGTGTGTTTGAAAAGACTGTTTGTGAAGCTTTTTTTTTTACGATTAATCGTGCCTCTCTACTTAAAAGTCTGGGGAAACCATTTCCAAAAGAACAGACTAAACTTTGCCCACGCATTACTGAGCGGTGACGTCCACACACACCCATGACAATCCACTGCTATAATCAAGTGTGTGTGTGGAGTTTAAAAGTGGGGCACAACTAATTATATCTGGCCAAAGAATATGAACCAAATTTGATGCTCCACTTCCTTTCACGTTCGTCCCAGTTCCATGTTTTTTTGTGCTTTAGAACAAACTGGATTTGATGTCTGAGCGGAGAACAACTCATTGTTGAAGTGAAACTGTCTAGCACACACACAGAGCTTTTCATCTATGTGATATTTTACCAAAGTGAAAAACAAACAGTCTTCAATAATGAGAGACACATGTTTGGGCCTGTAAAGCACTGGCAGAGTAGAGGAATGAATGTGGACTTTCCCTAACTGGTGTTTTAATTTTTTTTTTTTTTTTTTTTTAGCATTTACGTAACAATTTATTGGCTTCCGTTTTCAAAAAAAAGGATTTTGTTATTTTGAGGTACCATACAATATGCACTTATAAGGTTATTTTATGGTAGTGGAGAAATCTTCGAAAGTGGTACTTTCATGGTACTTCTATGGTACACGTCCAATAAACCTTGCATTTTTAGTAACATGCTAAAAAACAGTCTGTTAAATAAAAAGATTCCTTGAATTAAAAGTGACGGGAGAAAACAATGAAAGAATTGTTAAAGTGCCTCTATTATGTTTTCTCTTTCATGCAGAGTGTGAATGTAAAAGGTCTGCAAAGTTTTGACAAATAAAGTTATTTTCTCTCAAAAGAAAGAAGTGATTATGAACTGAAACGAGTCGTCAGTAATCTCAGTCTTGGTGTTAAATCTGCATTTGCAAATCTATGCTTTTGATTGGCTGCCCGTGAACGACATCAACTTTGCCAAAAAACAAACTTCATGTTGATAAGACACTGTTTTCTGCTGCCAAAGCAAATCCACTTTAATGCACTTCTAAAGGATGAGACTCGTGCTCGAATTAATAAAGTAAATCTGACAGAAGATCCGGAGCCGAAATTCAGATATGCTATGGATGTTTGGTTTCCGATACGTGCTGTAAGCGTGGAACAATCACAATAGGCTGGGGCGTCTGACCAATCAGAGCAAAGCAGACTAATCACAACAGACTGGCTCCCCATCTGACCAATCAGAGCAGGGTTTAGGAAAGGCGGGGTTATGCTAATACGGTCCATGTTTGGTGTGTCAACCAACCAAAACAGAATGGCTGTCTGACCAATCAGAGCAGAGCAGGCTCTCGTAAAGGAGGGGTTTAGACTAGAGAGACTGAATCCTTGATGAGCAAAGAGCTGATGCTGCAATGTATTTTAAGGGAAATTTTTTATCGTTTTTGACCGTGGATGCATGTAAACCTATTATAGGAGCCCTGCAAAACTAAATTAGAATTAGAAACTTTTAAAGGGATAGTTCACCCAAAAATGAAAATTCTGTCAGTATTTACTCACCCTCATGTTGTTCCAACCCCGAAAGACCTTCGTTCATCTTCAGAACACAAATTAAGATATTTAAGATATTAAGATCGCTCCTGCATACTAGTCCATAGGCTTCTTGAGGGAATGACTCTTGCTGTCCTCGAAAAGTCATTAAAGACGTCGTTAAAATAGTCCAAGTGACTACAGTGGCTCAATCTTAACTTTATCAAACGACGAGAACACTTTTTGTGCAAAAAACAAACAAAAATAACGACTTTATTTCAACTATTCACTTCCTTCTCCATGGGCCTGTAGTCAGTTAACGTAGTGTGATAGCGTAAAGCTACGTCACACGTAGGCTCACTATTGGCTGATGCTGGTCATGTGTGTGTGATGTGTGTGACGTACAATAACAGAAGCTTACGCTATTAAACTAGTAACCTGACTTGCGCAGAGGGAGAAATAAACGAATAGTTGAAATAAAGTCATTATTTTTGTTGTTTTTTTGCGCACAAAAGTGTTCTCGTTGTTTGATAAACTTAAGATTGAGCCCCTGTAGTCACTTGGACTATTTTAGCGATGTCTTTAATGACTTTTCGAGGACAGCAAGAGTCATTCCTTCAAGAAGCCTATGGACTAGTATGCAGGAGCGATCTTAATATCTTAAATATCTTAATTTGTGTTGCGAAGATGAACGAAGGTCTTACGGGGTTGGAACAACATGAGGGTGAGTAAATACTGACAGAATTTTCATTTTTGGGTGAACTAACCCTTTAAACGTTTGAAAAAGATGCTCATCTTAGAAATATGATTGTTCTTTTGATTCCAGATGCAGTTAATCAAATATTATTGCTCCAATGTGGCTTTTATTTTGTGGAAGTGGAAGTATGATGTAAAAAAAGACATATTAGAGGAAGTACTGTTCTTTCGCCTATCATAAGCATTATTTTGGCATAATATTGCGTCACTTTCTTTTGTACCTGTTCCACTATGTGGAGGTTGTAGCAGACGTCGTAAGAGGTGCAGTTCTGGGTGAAGAGAAGACCACCAACCATCCAACTCAAAGCTAACAGCAGATCTGTTAAACTCAACAAGAATAACGGCAGCACCTGGAACACAGGTTTGTTTCTGTGGTCAAAATTACATCTGCATGCATGAACATATTGTTAATAATTCAATAGCTATGAAAACTCACCTCTGGTTTTTTTACTAGTCTTGTATAAATGGCATATCCAATTATGGAGCCAGCACCTACAATGCTGTGATGCAAATTATTAACACATATTAATAAGTATACATTACAAGACATAAGACAATTTATTATATGACTGCAAAAGTAATAAATAAATAAATAAAATAAATAATATAGATACCTCAGGACGGCCATTGTCATTTGAATACATCGAACTATAGAGTATACCTTTGAAAAGAGAAAACAATAGTGCGTGTGTGTGTTTATTTTAAGCATGTAGAGCATCAAATGCAAGATACGAGTTTATGACCATGCTTGACCTAGAAATGTTTGGATAGCCGTTACGGAAGTCAGAGATTAATTTACTTGTTAAACAAGAAATAGCTTAGTTTTTAAAATGATTATTAGCTATTTTTAAAATTCCTTACACTATTAGTCATTTAAAAAAAGTTAAAATGACACGAGAACCGTGCCCTATGTAAAAGCTATTATTGAACAATGTTGTAAAATTACTTACAAATGTCCAGTTTTCAGTCGGAATGGTGGTGTTCATCGGTGACTTATCTCGGCCAAAAATGTCCATATTGCTTGCAATAATAAATTGTCTATTTAGTGATAAATTGATTCGAGCCCTATATTCCTTCCGAAATCCTTCCTTATGTAACGTGACAACAGTAAAAAGCAGTTCTAATGTATATTTTCTACCAGCTCATGCCAAAATAATAATCATTTAAACAGACACACAAGTTACAAATGTGCTTTCTCAAACTCGAGTACTGTAAATAAAAACCAGCGCGCCCCGCCCACTGTATCACAACGCGATTTCGATTGGCTACGATCCGCTTGCGTCACACATTCGTCATGTTTTAATGTACATTCCGCGCTCAAAGCGCCGCCCGCGTGCTTCACTCTGTATGGTGAGAGACTGGCGCATTGTCCGGTTTGGCTCGCTCAATATTCTGTGTTTACAAGGAGTACGTCCTGTTTTTTGGCTAAATTTGTTTGCCTGTTGTCCCATACGTGAAAATGCCGTTCACATCGTGATGGCAATCAGGATCTTGCATGAACATATCAGGCAAAAACTGAAAGTCTCAGTATTACTAGTCTAACTAACGCGTAATTTTTATATTACAACCTATATTAAAATAAAGATTACTCATATTTGACTTGCTACCCTTTTTGGTATTTATTAGGCTGTACCTAGAAACTAGTTTGTTTGCAATTAGGCATTAAAGGAACAGCATATGTAGTCTACTGAATCCAGGTTGCTTGTGCATCTATTATTTTCAGTGACATGCACATTTACATTCGCATAATTGCTCAGTATTTTACCTGTCCAAACGTCAAACATGTTAACTTAGGGATAGATCTGGCTGAAGTACAAAGTTAGCATATTGTATGTCATTCTCTCACCTGTCAGTTTGCATGAGCATCAGAGGTCTACATCCCTCAGCCACGTCTGGCTTCATTAATGACAGTATGCTTGAGAACAATGGACACAAGCACTGCCTATGAAGGCTGTCTGAGGGAGTTTCTGTCATCTCTTCACTTCACATGGAGCTATCTAATGAACAGATCCAGTACACACACATACACACACATGATGCAGGTTTGAGTCCAGATTGTGCATCAAATTTTCCCCTCTTTCGTCATATCCATTAAAACATGCAAACAAACCTGCTCATTTCATTTGAGGACTTTTAGCTTGGGTCGTTCAAACAAATATATAGAGATATAGGTAAACTGGGAAAATGGTGTGGTTATAGTTGTATGACAAGGTGCACTTCATGCTCTGCCACAATAGTTGGCATTCGGACTTTGATTTTCAATTTCTTGTGCATGCATACTGTTCAGAAATCTAAATAAATTGAATAAAACTGACATTTATTTAAAAAAAAATACACTTTTAAAGATTATGATGTATAGCATACACTCACCTAAAGGGAGGGACATGGTCAGAAACAATGCTCACCTTTCTTTCCCATTCTGACATTCAGTTTGGAGTTCAGGAGATTGTCTTGACCCCTAAATGCATTGAAGCAACAGCCATGTGATTGGTTGATTAGATAATTGCATTAATGAGAAATTAAACAGGTGTTTCTAATCATCCTTTAGGTGAGTGTATATACAAAATGTATTTTTTTATTTTATTTGAATAGCTGCAACACAGTCCAAAAAAGTTTTGAGAATATCCCAATTAAAATGTTTTGAAACAGTCCACAATGAGCAGTTGAACTGGTGAGAGGATTGTGGGTATAAAACGTAACTTCTCTGTGTTTGCAAGCAAAGGTCATCATGGGTCAGTCTATAGATTTCATGATATTCTCTTCCAGATTACTGAACCAAATGTATGGATCAACCGGGTTCATACAGAAAACATGTTAGTGTGTGAAATATCAGACATTTGCATGTCTTCTTTGAAATAATAATAATAAGGTTAGAGGTCACAGACATCTGCTTTATTTGGCTTCGAGCAGTGGGGCATTATTGGGTTTCGAATCCAAAACAGATGACACTTGCATGAAATAACAATATAAAAACCCCTTTTCTCTCTTCCCTTTTCAGTTTCCACTGAAATAACGATAGACTGCTTGCAAAGCATTACATAGGCCTATATATATATATATATATATATAAAATAAGTTAATTGGATGTTGTGTGTAAAACAATTTTGCTCACTATTGAGAATCAGATTTGCAATGAAACATTAAATGCACAGACTTTCTGTTTTTATGTTGAGATCAATTCTTCACTAAATTAAAAGCCTGTTTCCGCTATATTAGAAAAAATAACAATATTTGTGTCAATCATAATTATGAGATAAAAGTCTTTTATGTCATCATTTAGATTTTGCAATCTCATAATTTCGTTTTATTTTATCTCATTTTTTTCTTGTGTGTCAGAAATAGACCTCCATGTAAACATAAAATGTGTTAATAATGTATTATCTGCTATAGCACTCCAAAACAATGCCAACCAGTTTCATAACTTTCACAGAATAACTTTCAGTTCTGTGTGTTTTTTGGTCCAGGAAACCAGACAATGAAAAAGTACTGTGAAGACTATACAGTCATAATTCAGGAAGATGGAAAGCCCCGCACAGCCTCATGGGCCGGACCAGGAATATTTGCACAATGCCCAGGGCATCTGATCATAATAACCTTTAAAAGGAAGCAATCTTCATGGTCACATTATACCACATATCAAATATTCACCATCATGGTGTGTTGTGTGAGAATTTTCACTTGCCAAAAAAACAAACTAGAAAAAAATATTTTTGGTTTAACTTAAAAAATGAAGTAACCTGGCTGCCTTAAAAATTTAAGTTCATTAAAATGAAAAAAAAAATTGAGTTAATACAATGAAGGAGATTGATTTAATCATCAGAAACTCAAAATATTGTGTTATCTGAACTAAATAAATTATTTAAGTTGATTTGACAAAAGGAAAAAATGTTGTGATTTCAAATCGTGAAAATATATTTTTTTTACAGTAGATCTCCATTGCAAAGGACTTTTTTAAGATTTCAAAACCTAAAAATGCATAAATGTTTCTGAGGCACCATGCATGCAGATTATTATAATTTCAGCACATCGGATCCAAAGGAAACAAAGATGGTGAAGCGCACGTGGGCCGAAGTTCAGAAACCGGTGAAGACTTGAAAAAGTGAATCATGTTTCGCTATAACATAAATCAAGTAACATTAATAACCCGTAATTTTTTTTTTTTTACGAATAATATTTATTTGTCTTGTCTGTGTAAAACCAAGGTAATGTTTGATGAACAATATTGTTCAAATAAAAGTTTTTTATGCTTGTTTTATGATTTTGCTTGATGATTTTATGACAAGCCTTAAAAACTAGTTATTTCAGACCGAGGGTCAGAATAGGGGCAAAAAACTTTATTAAAGGAGTAGTTCACTTTTTGAAAAAAACTTTTGCTGATAATTTACTCACCCCCATGTCATCCAAGATGTCCATGTCTTTCTTTCTTCAGTCGAAAAGAAATTAAGGTTTTTGATGAAAACATTCCAGCATTTTTCTCCTGGACTTCAATGGGAACCAAACGGTTCAAGGTCCAAATGAGAGTTTCATTGCAAACTGTTCAAAGGGCTTTAAACGATTCCAGACGATGAATAAGGGTCTTAACAAGCAAAACGATCGCTCATTTAAAAAATAAATAAAAAAGTTTACGTTTTATAAGCTCAAATGCTCGCCTTGCTCTGTGATGAGCGTTCGTGACTCTCCTGTTCAAACTCGTACATCAAAATGAACAAATCATTTTTCGAGTCATGACTCAAGGGTCCTAGATAAGATCCTTATTCATCGTCTGGTGTCGTTTAAAGCCCTTTGAAGCTGCACCGAAACTCTCATTTGGACCTTGAACCATTTGGACCCCATTGAAGTCCATTATATGGAGAAAATCCTGGAATGTTTTCATCAAAAACCTTTAAAAAAATGTTAAATTAAATTAGCAGCAATATTTATTTTAATTTATTAATTTTAATTTATTAACAAATTTAATTTAATTTAAGTAAATTATCAGCAAAAGTGTTTTTTTTAAAGTGACTCCTTTAACATTACAAGTGAACCTCAAGGAAACTATATATATATATATATATATATATATATATATATATATAAACTATATCTGGTGTCTGAATAATTTTTGGTTATTAAAAAATATTTATGTTATTGGTAATATATCCATACAATCAAACCAAAAAATATTCAGACACCTGATATATTTTTGTTATATTTTTTTTTCCCAAGTGGACACTTTAGTTAATTTATTTCGGTAAGTGAGGAGATCAAAATAAAGTAAACTGAATTCTAAATTGATTTGTGAGACAGTCTAACAGAAGGATGGACAAAATCAGTGAAATATCAACTAATTTGAGTTCTTGTCATATTTTATTACCATTTTATAAACTGTGATAATGGGAATGAGAAATGTTGAAGGTGTCTGAATAAATTTAGGTTATATTTAAATCTATCCCTTTAAAGTTACACACACATTACTGACATTGTTAGGAGGAATCACTCTAATATTTTAATAATTTTCACTCTCAATGTGCACTGGCCAGATTTTTTATTGTTTATTTTTTTCATGAGAGGAATTTGCCTTTGAACTTTCTTGTTCACGGATATTGTTGGTTCAAAAATATTCTTGGTAAACCACAACAATCTTACATGTAATCCGCATTGCAATGTCTGAATGCCATTGCACTGACCAACAAATAAAATGAACCAGATGGCATCTGCAAGCAAGTGATGCCAACTTTTTCTGAGCCATATTTGCGTTGATTTTAATAATCTAGTCCCAAGATGATTTTTAGTGGATGTCTGAGGTCAATGCACACAGATGTTTGCAAAGATGGCGCTGCCGTGAATAAGGCGTATAGGGAAGATATTTTGATTCAAGATTATGAGGCGCATGAATAAAAATAATAACAATGATGTGCACGATAAATCTTTTTTTTTAAACTGCAATATACCATTAAAAATAATACTTGTCAATTTGATTTAATGGGTGAAAATCCAGCTTTTAATGTTGTTTATGCATGTGTGTATGTGGTGTTTTTAATATGCTTTAAGACAAACCATGTGTAAATTCATAAGTCGACAGCATTGCTGAGTATTTTCTCCTTAAAACTGCAGTGAATCAAAGACAGTCTCAAAAACACGCTTTGAAATCGCTGACGTCACAAACGACCTTGTAACCAATCAGATCAACGAGTGATCGTCAACCAGTGGATCTCTGAGTGAGTGAGTGGGGGCGGGGCTCATTTGCATATTGTATTGTATACTAAATGAGTCAAGTTTTAAGGGGTACAAATTCACTATAGTGGGATTTTAAAATGAATGCGACAAGGTTTATGTTTTGACTCATTTTTTAAGCATACTAACATTTTATTGTGTCACTGCACTTCAATCAACATGCCAAACTAAGAATTCTTCCGCCATTTTCTGTCTTTTTATTGCATAACATCACAAACACTTAATTATGAACTTATAAAATCAAACATATCGTTGATACGCCCTCCCAAAAAAATTCAAAATCATTCAAATATGAATGAAATAATAAGAGAAACACACATTTCCTCTCCTAAAGTGGGATCAATCCCCTTGTTTCTCTCTCATATAAATCTGGAACGTCTCCAACAGGAGAGTTGATCATTCTGACTGTGTTTTCTCCATGTATTTTGCGCTCGTACTCGATGAGCTGCCTCCAGAAGCCGGGGTTCGGTCTGATGATGGGTCTCTGAGCTTTGAGGTGTGTGTGAGCCTCTGCTAGTGTGTGATGACAGTGTTTCATCAGGAACGCCAGACACAGAGACGCGGATCGACTGACGCCTGCGTTACAGTGAACCAGGACTCGTCCATGCTCTTCACAGACCTGCTGTATCTTATCAGCGACTGCGTCAAAATGCTCCGCGAGTCTGGATTCGGGATCATCGGAGACGGACACGCGCATATAATCCATCGTGGGAATGTTCGCGTTTCTTGTGTCCTGAGTAGTTGCATTAATAACACATGTGATGTTGAGAGAGCGTATGACTGAAGAGTCGTTTGCCGTTTTGCCGTTGCCGATGTACAAACAGTCCGTGATCTGAGCGAACCCTCCGAGTCCTCCAGACATGATGTGAACACTGGGAACAAATGCGCAAGATTAATAGTGCAAACGTCATAACTAAACAAGGACACTTTGTTATGGTAAACTTTTATGTGTTGGCTTGATAGACAGACAGACAGACAGACAGACAGACAGACAGACAGACAGACAGACAGACAGACAGACAGACAGATAGATAGATAGATAGATAGATAGATAGATAGATAGATAGATAGATAGATAGATAGATAGATAGATAGATGGATGCTGGACAGACAGACAGATATATATATATATATATATATATATATAGGTAGATAGATAGATAGATAGATAGATAGATAGATAGATAGATAGATAGATAGATAGATAGATAGATAGATAGATAGATAGAAAGAACGTTAGAAAGACAGACAGACAGACAGACATAGATAGATAAACAGATCGATAGATGGATGGATGCTGGACAGACAGACAGATATATAGAAAGATAGACAGCCGGTGTTCTGACAATTCATGCTACCCATCGAGATTTGCTACTTACCGGTTATGCGCATGTGCAGACTCCGGTTTTTTTTTTTTTTTTTTTTTTTCAAAAGGTACATTTTCCTGTTATAATGTATAATTTCCCTTTAAAAAATGCTTACTATCATATGAATATTTGTACGGTCAGCCAGCTGAAAAGGAATAACTGAAAGTTTCAGTTACTATATGAGGAAAGGCGCTTTGACAAGTCAAAGATGAATATTTTATGATAATTTTTACTTTTCACACCGTTTTAAAAACAAAAACAGTAGTCTACAGTATACAGTAGCTACTCATATCTTACAATTGTATTTCATACGACTTTAATCGGCATTCTGTGATCAATTCGCGCTACGGTACCATTTTTCGACAAGGCAGCAAAAATTGGCAGAACACCGGACGGACGGATAAATGGATAGACAGACAAAAAGATATATAGATTTGTCTTGAAAACACGTTCACATCAAACACAAAGGCTCGTTCACGTTAGCACAATTTTCATCAAGAGATGTATTTTCCTCTGACTGACACTGACGCACTCTGATGTGCTGCTCTTTCTGAATGCTTTCATATCATACACGGTAGTTTTTAATCATGTACGTGTAGTTATCGATAGTTTACGCTGCATTGTAAAGTAGTAATATTTGATTGCTTTAAGTGGGCTGTAATAACTAACTACAAAAAGGGTGTTCAAATATAAGTGAGATTTCTCACCTGCGCGCGACTGCTGTCATCAGAGCTCTTCTTCCACTCACTGCGGCTCGAGGACACTGCGCGCTCACAGCGACACCTACCGTCGACCGAGACGCAACAGCTGAACAAAACCTATCGGACGACAATTAAATCTGTCTATTTATTTACCTGTCTTAAACCTTAACAAGCAACTCGAATACATTGCACCAAAACAAAATATCATTGTAACTATTTAACTCTATTTATGCTGATTCGATTTAAAAATAACAAGGCGTGGCTTGTACAAGGGTTTGTTGATGCTTTCAGTGATGAAACACACTCAGTTGCTGTCACCGAGGTATTTAACGTTTTATATAAGCTATTTGATTTCTATTCATTGGGATTTGAGTGATTTGGTGTTCCTCCCACATTGACATCAACATGATTCAATTACATGTGTATTATTGTAATAAATTCATTACAACAAACAACAAAAGTCTTATTGCACTCACTACAAAAATGACATCCATTTCAGTGGTGTTGGTCCAAGAGGTTCACTGTAAGAAACAAATATCTGTAGAAAATGGAAAATAATGTTCTTTCACGACATTATTCGTTTCAGTTACGGTCGGGCATTTCCTTTCACCTTAAAACACAACAAAATACCTCGAAATATTGGTACCTGTCAAAAAATCTATGTGGAAAATTGCTCTAATCATGGGATCATTTTTTGTGGATTTAGTTTTAATTCATATTCATTCATAAACACTTTCACTAGAAATACAGAATTCAGAAAACGTTGTTATTAGTGACACCTGTGGCTGTTAAGTGAATTGCAGCCAGAAACAAAAAAATCTTGCATTTGAAATCATATCGAAGTATGAACTAATCGGGAACTAACTTGTGAAATTATTATTCTTACACTACTAGTCTAAATCAAAGACATGATGTGCTGTCCCCATCACCTAAATGTTACCAACAATGCTTTGTTAAAGTTATGTTCGTGGATATTTCTGTTTATCTGTAGAGATGAAAGATAGCTACCCACTTTAAAAAGTGTGCTTAATTATAGGCCTATTGAATGTTCACTTGTGGTGTACTTTAAATATTAAAAGTTTACTTTTTAAAAAACTGCACTTGCAGATAATATAATAAAAGAGAAATGATATAAGAGTACACTTTCATGACTGTTTCTTCACAAACTTAAAAAAGTACAATATTTTTAATATGTACACTTATGTTAATGTGTTGACTAAATTACTAAAGTACGTGTAAAGGACTTGATTATTGTACTTGACATTACATTTAAAGTTAATATATTTTAAATGTACAAAATTGCAACTTCATCATAACATATGTGTAACAAATATAGTTAAACACATCACATAAAAGTTTCAATATAACACTGAAGTATATTTCAGCTAACCATACATGCAATCGTTTTTGACGGAACATTTAGCAATATACTTTAACCATAGAAGTTATGAAATTACATAAAGTAAAAAACGAGAGCTATTTGCATTTAATATACATTTTTAAATTCCCCCGTAGTCAATAATTTTATCCCTTAAAACTCATCTTTGATCAACAAAATTACATATTTAAACGTTTTTCCCTTAAAAAAAAAAAATTCTTCATGCCTTATATCTTGAATGTAACTCGACACCCTCGCCTTATTCAGTATACGCGGTTCTATAAATATGCAAATGAGCCACGCCTCCACTCACACGTTGATCTGACTGGTTAAATGTCAACAAATACATTTTTATTTAATTGCAATTAACATGCATTTGTAAAGCATTACATTAGTTCACACCCAAGTACATTATTTTAAAGTGTAGCTATTATTTCTGTAATAAGTACTCTTTTTTAAAGTGTATTTCTTTTTCACAAGTGTATACATTCAGTCCCATATAGAGTATTTGGAAAGAATTGTTTTAATTTGATTGTTTGTTCCAGTTGAATCAAAAATGATGTCCTTCTTTACAAATAACACATTTTTTAAAACATAAGTTTAGATTTTAATTAGTTTTACAATCGAAATCTAAAGTTTTTACAAACAAACTTGGTTTCCCTGGTTACGCCTGACGGTTTATTTAGCAACCGGAGACATTTAGTCCGCTGCCTGTTGCTATGGTTACACACAGCTGATGTAGCCAGCGCATTGAACAGTCAGTTTCACCAGAACTCCTTTACTAGGTGTCCTCTATCACTTTTTAATGTACACCCTGCAGCAGCCAATCAGTATCGAGTATTATTCACCCAGACCATGGTATAAAAGTGTTATTGATTTCGCTTATAAAAGGTCTGATTATGCATAACCTGTCCAAAGCATCCTTTGAGGTTGGGATGAAAGAAAGTTCATCTCTCTGTTATAGGTTACAGCCTCGGTTGTTCTCGAGCTCCTTTTGAAGATCAGAGGAAACACACTTCTGAAGGCCTTCCTAAAGTTGGCTCCCATAAATGCGTAGATCACGGGATTTATGGAGGAATTGGAATAGGACATGCAGTGAGCCCAGATCTTGAGTTTGTAGAGTGTATAACTGTGACTGACATCTTCAGAACAGAATGCTTGAAAGAGAATCAGGATCTGAATTGGACCCCAGCAGAATATAAACAGCAGAACCATCACAACCACCATTCTGGAGACTCTGGTCCGCACGGCCTCCACTCGCTCCGCTGGAGTCTGCAGCTGGAAAACAAACACCATCAGACACGTCAGGGTTCATTATGGGTCATATATAGTCAAAACTACATTTATTCAGACAGCTTCAACATCTCTCACATTATCACAGTTTATTTGCTATAGTTTAGAAAATGGTAATGAGAACTCTGATACTGAGTTATGAACTCAGTTGATATTCCACTGGTTTTGTCCGTCCTTCTGTTAGACTCCTTCTGCTAGTAAAACAAATATATAAAAATATGTATATATATATATATATATATATGGTGTCTGAATATTCATAATTTTCTTCTACACTGAAAACTTGTTTCCTCAATTTAATTAAGTAATTGGGTCTCTCAAAACTTGGGTATTTAAGTTCACTTAACGTGGTGCTCATGCCGACTAAAACTGCTAAGTTTACTCTGTGTTCACAGTGTACTAAAATAGCTGTTTTCACTTAACTCGGTGTTCATTTAGTGTACTTACAGAATTAAGTTCACTTAACTTGTTTACAGTGTACTTACATAATTAAGTTTACTTAACTTGGTGTTTACATAGTGTACTTACAGAATTAAGTTCACTTAACTTGGTGTTCACATAGTGTACTTACAGAATTAAGTTCACTTAACTTGGTGTTCACATAATGTACTTACAGAATAAAGTTAACTTAACTTGCTCACAGTGTACTTACAGAATAAAGTTTACTTAACTTAGTGTTCATATAGTGTACTTACAGAATTAAGTTCACTTAACTTGGTGTTTACATAGTGTACTTACATAATTAAGTTTACTTAACTTGGTGTTCACATAGTGTACTTACAGAATTAAGTTCACTTAACTTGGTGTTCACATAATGTACTTACAGAATTAAGTTCACTTAACTTCTTCACAGTGTACTTACAGAATAAAGTTAACTTAACTTGCTCACAGTGTACTTACAGAATAAAGTTTACTTAACTTAGTGTTCATATAGTGTACTTACAGAATTAAGTTCACTTAACTTGGTGTTTACATAGTGTACTTACATAATTAAGTTTACTTAACTTGGTGTTCACATAGTGTACTTACAGAATTAAATTCACTTAACTTGGTGTTCACATAATGTACTTACAGAATAAAGTTAACTTAATTTGTTCATAGTGTACTTACAGAATTAAGTTCACTTAACTTGGTGTTCACATAATGTACTTACAGAATTAAGTTCACTTAACTTCTTCACAGTGTACTTACAGAATAAAGTTAACTTAACTTGCTCACAGTGTACTTACAGAATAAAGTTTACTTAACTTAGTGTTCATATAGTGTACTTACAGAATTAAGTTCACTTAACTTGGTGTTTACATAGTGTACTTACATAATTAAGTTTACTTAACTTGGTGTTCACATAGTGTACTTACAGAATTAAGTTTACTTAACTTGGTGTTCACATAGTGTACTTACAGAATTAAATTCACTTAACTTGGTGTTCACATAATGTACTTACAGAATAAAGTTAACTTAATTTGTTCATAGTGTACTTACAGAATTAAGTTTACTTAACTTGGTGTTTACATAGTGTACTTACAGAATTAAGTTCACTTAACTTGGTGTTTACATAGTGTACTTACAGAATTAAGTTCACTTAACTTGGTGTTTACATAGTGTACTTACAGAATTAAGTTCACTTAACTTGGTGTTTACATAGTGTACTTACATAATTAAGTTTACTTAACTTGGTGTTTACATAGTGTACTTACAGAATTAAGTTCACTTAACTTGGTGTTCACATAATGTACTTACAGAATTAAGTTCACTTAACTTCTTCACAGTGTACTTACAGAATAAAGTTAACTTAACTTGCTCACAGTGTACTTACAGAATAAAGTTTACTTAACTTAGTGTTCATATAGTGTACTTACAGAATTAAGTTCACTTAACTTGGTGTTTACATAGTGTACTTACATAATTAAGTTTACTTAACTTGGTGTTCACATAGTGTACTTACAGAATTAAGTTTACTTAACTTGGTGTTCACATAGTGTACTTACAGAATTAAATTCACTTAACTTGGTGTTCACATAATGTACTTACAGAATAAAGTTAACTTAATTTGTTCATAGTGTACTTACAGAATTAAGTTTACTTAACTTGGTGTTTACATAGTGTACTTACAGAATTAAGTTCACTTAACTTGGTGTTTACATAGTGTACTTACAGAATTAAGTTCACTTAACTTGGTGTTTACATAGTGTACTTACAGAATTAAGTTCACTTAACTTGGTGTTTACATAGTGTACTTACAGAATTAAGTTCACTTAACTTGGTGTTCACATAATGTACTTACAGAATAAAGTTAACTTAACTTGCTCACAGTGTACTTACAGAATAAAGTTTACTTAACTTAGTGTTCATATAGTGTACTTACAGAATTAAGTTCACTTAACTTGGTGTTTACATAGTGTACTTACAGAATTAAGTTAACTTAACTTGGTGTTCATATAGTGTACTTACAGAATTAAGTTCACTTAACTTGGTGTTCACATAGTGTACTTACAGAATTAAGTTAACTTAACTTGGTGTTCATATAGCGTACTTAAGTGCACTTAGCGTTATAATGCAGAAATGTAACACCACAGTACCTGGTTACAGCCATGAGCAGGTTCCACCGTGGCTTGACCCATGCGTTTGAGCATGAAAGTGTAACACATGCAGATGGTGATCAGAGGCAGCAAGTAAACAGCCAAGAAGGAGTAAAGAATATAAGCTCTCTTATGAACGAGAGAAGGAAAGGCCTCGGTGCAGTACGTCTGCGGACCGAACCAGAACGAAGACTCTGTGTGCTGATACAACGCGATCGGCACTGAAAGCAGCAGAGAACCTGCGTGAAAAGATATGAATATAATCATTTATTTTACCAATAGGCAATAAAAACTATGAAAATAAAAGCCATTCATTCAAAATAACCCTTTCATACATATCCAAATAGTGGTGCATGCAGTCAGAGCCGTCTGTGGTGTTCGATGATGGAGAGACTGGAGTGGGTAGACCGTCACATAAAACCGATCCACACTCATTGCAGACAAAGTGATGCAGGTTGCCTGAGCAGTGACCTGAGATCAGTCAAAGACACACACACCTAGATCACACATTCAGCATATACTGTACGGTTTAGGCAAGAACAGTTTAGATGGATGTGCAACCATTCAGTTATACAGGTAAAACTCAAAAAATTAGAATTCTGTGCAAAAGTTCATTTCAGTAATTCAACTTAAAAGGTGAAACTAATATATAGAGTCATTACATGCAAAGTGAGATATTTCAAGCCTTTATTTCAAGCCTTTATAATTTTGATGAGTTTCAATTTATGAAGTTTTTCATAAGCTGTAAACCATAATCATCAAAATTATAACAATTAAAGGCTTGAAATATCTCACTTTGCATGTAACGAGTCTATGTAATCAATTAGTTTCACCTTTTAAGTTGAATTACTGAAATAAATTAACCTTTGCACGATATTCTAATTTTTCAAGTTCACCTGTAAATAAGGCTCCACAACTAGACATCATGGAAGATATTAAGTCAACTACATGATCACAAAGTTAAGTGAACTTAGCAATTAAGGTTCAGTTACATTAACAATAAGTGAACTTAATTCTGTAAGTATGTTATATGAACAAGTTAAGTCCAATTAATTCTGTAAGTACACTGAATGAATACCAAATTAAGTGAACTTAATTCTGTAAGTACGCTATATGGACACTGAGTTAAGTGAACTTAATTCTGTATGTACATTAAATGAGCACCAAGTTAAGTGAACTTAATTCTGTAAGTATGCTATATAAACAAGTTAAGTCAAATTAATTCTGTAAGTACACTTAATGAGCACTGAATTAAGTGAACTTAAATCTGTAGGTACACTGAATGAACACAGAGTTAAGTGAACTTAATTCTGTAAGTATGCTACATGGACACCGAGTTGAGGGAACTTAATTCTGTAAGTACGCTAAATGAATATCAAGTTAAGTTAACTTAATTCTGTAAGTACACTGAATGAACACCAAGTTAAGTGAACTTAATTCTGTAAGTACATTAAATGAGCACAGAGTTAAGTGAACTTAATTCTGTAAGTACATTAAATGAGCACCAAGTTAAGTGAACTTAATTCTGTAAGTACGCTATATAAACAAATTAAGTCAAATTAATTCTGTAAGTACACTTAATGAACACTGAGTTAAGTGAACTTAATTCTGTAGGTACACTGAATGAAGACCGAGTTAAGTGAACTTAATTCTGTAAGTACGCTAAATGAACAGCAAGTTAAGTGAACTTGATTCTGTAAGTACACTGAATGAAAAAGTACGCTGAACACCAAGTTAAGTAAACTTAATTCTGCAAGTACTCTAAATGAACACCAAGTTACGTGAACTTAATTCTGTAAGTACACTATATGAACACCAAATGAAGTAAACTTAATTCTGTAAGTACACTATATGAACACCAAGTTAAGTGAACCCAACAATTTAAGTACACTATGAACACAGAGTAAACTTCAGTCGACATGAGCACCACGTTAAGTAGCCATTCAGTTATAAATGCATTTTGCCCATATTTCTGCTCAAATAAGATACTGTAATGTATTCATATATCATTGGTCTTTATTTACAATATGGCATTTCATGCATTACATTTTCCCCCTCCCCTACATGGAAAAAATTCTACACAGTAAAAACGCTCTCACCTGTTGCAGATAATTGACCAGCCGACACATGAAGTCCCCAAATATCCAGCTAGGAAGAGTGTATAAAGTGGCAGTGAAAGGAACACAACAAACCAGGAAAAGTATATCTGTGGTTGCAAGATTAACTGAAGAGAAAGAGAGTGTTTATTAAAACATTGAGAGAAGCACTGTACATGCTATTCTGAGAAACAAACCTTTCATACCTATGTAGAGGTTTGTAACCGTTTTCATCTGCTGGTTTTTGACGACGACATAGATGACCAAAAAGTTCCCCACCAAGCCTACAAACATGATGAGGGTGAAGAACACTGGGACCAGCCAGGCGTCCACCAGCGGCATCGGGCTTTCAGATCTCATGGGATCTGACTGATTACAATCATAAATCTTTGCTTGATTACTGCACAAGATGAGTTGTGGAGCCTCGTTGGTCCTGTTACTTTCTGCCATTATAGAGATGCGTCACCATGCTAATAATAACCTGAAACGCAAAAACATATTCAGGTTCATTTTCTAGGAGTACAAGTGTGCATGTTCATTATGCTATTTTTGCACATAACGTAAAAAACACAGGTTGTACACAGGTTATCTCACTGGATTTTGTGCATTTACATGAACATGGTTTTTAGTTCAACTGCACTAAAATAACATGTAAACTTAAGTTCACTTAGCTTGGTGCTCATGTGACTCTACTTAAACTACCAAGTTCACTTAACTTGTGTTCATATAGTGCACTTCGAGTTAAGTGAACTTGCTGTATGTCTTTACACTGTAAAAAATGGTTTAACTTAAAAAAATTAAGTAACCTGGTTGCCTTAAAATTTTAAGTTTATTGAACTGGAAAAAGTGAGTTAATACATTGAAGGAGACTGATCTAATCATCAGAAACTCAAAATAATAAGTTATCTGAACTAAATAAACTATTTAAGTTGATTTGACAAAAGAAAAAATGTTGTGATAACAAATCTTTCACTTAAGAATTAAGTTCACTTAACTTGATGCTCATGTAGACTACTTCAATGAATTGAGTTCACTTAACATGTTTCATATAATGCACTTAAACTGCCAAGTTGACTAAACTTGTTGTTCACAGTGTGCTTCAATTGGTAAGTTCACTTAACTTGGTGTTAGTGAACACATACATTTCAATAGCATGCATTAAGTCTTCCAATATCAATGTTCAGAGCAAACTTGCACAGTGAGATCATATTGTTTACATATCATCATAATAACTAATGAGTATAATCATCATATATCAGTTAAACAAAGATAATACGGAGCAAAAATCATATGTTAACAACATATCTTTGTTTTTTTCTCTGGTTTATACTTACGAGTGAAACAAATTCAGTGGAGTACGAAAAAACACTTATTAAAGTTGCATTATATGAAAACAGGTCTCAATATCTTCATATTTCAAGTAAATTTATCATGTTATCATTATATATATTTATTAGATAACAATGTAAAGACTGATTAAACCTTTTTAGAAGATATTTTGGTAGTGTCACTTAATTTTATTTACATACATGTTACTATTATCAGAAAAGTATGCATAATTATTAACAACTAACCCCTAAATCAGTTACACTGTTACGATGTCCATATTACAGTATAGCTATAATTAATTTACTTATTTATATTAGTTAACAACATGTAGTTACAATAGGATTAGGGTTTGTTGATGCATAATTTTCTGTTAGGCTATAACAAGGACACTTTAAAATAAAGTGTAACCCCTAAATTATACACTAACCCTATAGTTAGTTGTGTTTTCACACTGTAACAACGGCAACTTAAAATGTGTGCACATTAAACAGTCAAACTATCAAATAGACCTAAATGCATCACAGAGTCTACAATTTCCTAAACACATATTGCTCTTTCCCAAAATTTTAAGAAAAAAATAAATAAATAAATAATAACATGCAATATTAGCTTACCTCTTTTAAGTACTTTTGCTCTTATTAGAAAGAAAAGATTCTTCGTAAACCATCCATCAGTCCAATGTAAAACTAAATCTTTGAGTCTGTGTGGAGATCTCACCGTGCAGTGACGTCACTCGAGCACGCACGCGCACGCGCAGGGAGGAGCAAAACAGCACGCGCTGTGCGACTCTGCACAAAGGCCTTTTAACACTCATTTACAACATTTGTTTTATACAAGGGTTTAACTTTATTTTCATGCTACTAAATGTTTTTTTGATATTGGCACTTTTAGCTAGAGTTCAGAGACTAGTGAATCATGTAATAATGACCTGGTTAACTGCAAAATGACAGCTTACTATATTTCGATAAGCCATGAGCCGATAAACATTATAAAAATTAAATATGCACAGCTGGCCCAGGAATAATATTAGATTACAGCATTATATGTAAGATAAATTCACTCAAAATCTTACTCATGTCAGGAGCTTCATTGGATTTCTCATCATGGATTTTGTTTGAATTCATTACTCAAATTAAACAGCTTGTAAACGTTACTTATCACTAGAAATAAAAGCTTAAATAACCCGTTAAACTTTAAAGTATAATCTCTGCACATTTGCCTCATTATACGTGATTCTATGAATATGCGAATGAGCCCCGCCTCCACTCACTCACTCAGAGATCCACTGGTTGATCTGATTGGTTACAAGGTCGTTTGTGACGTCAGAAACACCAGCGATTTCAAACTGTGTTTTTGAGACTGTCTTCAGTTCACTGCAGTTTTAATCAATACTGTCGACTTATGAATTTTCACGTTTTGTCTTAAAGCATATTAAAAACACCACAGACACATAAACAACATTAAAAGCTGGATTTTCACTACAAGGGACTCAAAGGCCTATATTGACCTCTCCCTAAGGCTTAATACTTGATAGTGGGAATAATTTAGTCTTGCTTTTATTAAGCTTTAACCCAGCTGTGTAAATATGTCTTAATTCACAAAGATCATGCTGTGATTTTTTGCGAAGTGGTTCACCTTACCTTTATGTCGGTCCAAACCTGTAGCCTATAACGGTTTCTTCTGTTGAACACGAACGAAGATATTTTGATCATTTGTTTTTGTTCATGCAATGAAAGTCACTGGACCCCAATGACTTTCATTGTATGGACAAAAAACACAGACATCAGGTGTGTTTGATAACCGGTCGGTGAGATTTGCTGCTTGTAGTCGACGAGGAGTTGAAAACTTTGACACTTGCTGCTTCCCGAAGTTTTGTGTAATTTATCACAGATTAAAAAAACTGTCAAATACACAGATGCTTTCATGAAGAAACAGAAACCTTGAATACTTTATGTATTGCTAGATCGTTTCCCAGCACTTTGTGTTCAAAGCAGTCCGAATCCTGCATGAAAAATGGAGGTCACTGCTACTAGATTCAATCCCATAATGCACCACGATAACGAGTGTACAGCCAGAGAATGTCTAACCGATGTACACTCAACGGCTAGAGATTACCCATAATGCACTGTGAGGGTTGAGCTGAATGAATTCTCGTGACAATCAGAAGATTTGAGGCAAAGAGGTTAGAAAGTGGTTACTTTTGTACAAAAATATTTATCAGAGGATGTTTACAACAACATACATTTGTCATATCAATGATGTCAGATGATGTCATACATTTGTCAGATCAATTATTGTTTTCTGTATGAGCCACATTTAGTCAAACATCATCGGAATAACATTTTCAATTGATTTTTGGCCATTTTATTTGGCCCCATCACTGATTTATCTATCTCTATATCTATACATCACATCATATACCTATATATCTATCTATATCCATCTCTATCTATCTAGATGTATATATCCATCTCTATCTATCTATCTATCTATCTATCTATCTATCTATCTATCTATCTATCTATCTATCTATCTATCTATCTATCTATCTATCTATCTATCTATCTATCTATCTATCTATCTATCTATCTATCTATGAAGAGTTCAGATGCAAAAGCCTCTAAATGCCATTTGAAATTTTCTTCTTTAATGATGATTATCAAACTTGTATATTTAAGTTCAGTAATTTCACTAAAATAACAATTAATAGGTATTTATCATTGCCATATAAGTGAAACTACTGAACTTAAATATACAAGTTTGATAAAAAATCATCATTAAAGAAGAAAATTTCAAATGGCATTTAGAGGCTTTTGCATCTGAACTCTTCATATATATATATATATATATATATATATATATATATATAGATAGATAGATATATATATATATCCATCTATAAAAGGTTTTTGTGATTGACACAAAAAGTGTTTTCAGATTTACAATATACAAAATATATTTAATAACCTTATGTAATTGTTTCCCAAACTGTGCATTACATCAATTTAGCTTGTTACATTTTAAAAAAAAAAATCATGATATTACTAACTTATTTGCATACTTACTAAATGACTGACAAAATGTCATCTAACATAGACAACATTATGTGCGATCCCTTCCATTTCTATTTCCCCAGGAATGAAAACGCTGCAATGTTTTAAAACACATTTCTTTACTGCAGTCTGTAGTGAAAACAAATCATACCAACAACAACTTGGTTTCAGCTAGAGATATACAACAGACTACAGGATGACCATGGAAAAAGGTCTGCAATTTAATACAAAAAGATGTTTTGCAATCATATGCCTAATAACAATTATAATGAACAGTACAAAAGTGAGTAAAATGTCAGCACTTGCTATTGGGAGTCTTGTAAATTTGTCTTTTCTTCAATGGCCTGTTTGACAATTTCAGCCAGCTTTAAGCGATCTACTCTGTCTGAAAAAGATCTACCTGTGATGAAAGACAAACAGAAAAAAGATTGGAAATGTGCTTGATTGATCCATCAATTCATCCAGAAATTATGGCCTTTGAGATGAATCATATTATCAAATTACAGGGGAAAAAAAGGGAAAAATTTGAATATCGTGCAAAAGTTCATTTATTTCAGTAATTCAACTTAAAAGGTGAAACTAATATATTATATAGACTCATTACATGCAAAGTGAGATATTTCGAGCCTTTATGTGTTATAACTTTGATGATTATGGTTTACAGCTTATAAAACCTTTTCACAATATTCTAATTTTGACTTTAGGGTTTTCATAAGCTCATAAGCCATAATCATCAAAATTATAACAAATAAAGGCTTGAAATATCTCACTTTGCATGTTATGAGTCTATATAATATATTAGTTTCACCTTTAAAGTTGAATTACTGAAATAAATGAATAAATATTCATATATTTGTTTCAAAGTTTCACCCGTAATTGGCCAAGGATGGAAATAAAATGAAGTAAAATCATTACTTGACACAAAATAATCTAAGAAAAAGCACCTTAAAGAATACATAAAGGAAGATCAGAGATCAGCTCTGATGCTGTATTTAATTTATTACACTGAACCAAATCCTACAATCTAAGCTTTATTTTATTAGTAATCAAAATAATTAGTGATTCAAACGAAAGCTGTTGATATGAGCACTTACCTCAAATTCACACAGTTTCAGTTTACTGTAAAAGTACTGATCTGACCAACCACAGATAGCGTCTAGTAAACACCTACCATCCCAACTTAACCCTTGCAATCCATCTCGGAGGAGCTTGCAATCTCGATTGAAGCGCCACGCTTCATGCATAACTTCATTTAACTTCTCATCCTCATTGTCACCTGTGAAAACAACAAAAAGATATTATTATAAGTACTAGAATTGACGGTTGTTTTTTTTCTTAAAGGGATACTCCACTTTTTTTGGAAATAGGCTCATTTTACAACTCCCCCAGAGTTAAACAGTTGAGTTTTACCGTTTTCGAATCCATTCAGCCGATTTTCTGATATTTAGAAGAATATCACAGTTTCTGGTCTCATTGACTTCCATAGTATATTTTTTTTCCTACTATGGAAGTCAATGAGACCAGAAACTGTCTGGTATCCCTTTAAGGCAGCTTATAGGGTCACACACACCTAAAGGATTATTAGGAACAGCTGTTCAATTTCTGGCAGTGTAAAAGTAAACTTTCCATTCAGAATCTTATTGGCATCTATTTCGGCGTTTCGTGCTCGTCATCCACTCAAAACGTGACGTTAACCAACTATTTGGCCGGCTCGCAAGCCCAAACGAGTGTGTGCGGCGTAGCTAGATCCGCTTGCGCTTTGGTCGACGAAGCAACAAAACGTCCTCGCGTGGCACAATCCATTGAAATTAATGGATTTCATAGCGCAGTTGCAAAAGCATGTGGAAAAAAAACTACAAAGTTTGCTAGGCCAAAAAGACTGTTAATCTCACAATTAAAAAAAAAAAAAAAAAAAAATCAATGACAATTTTTCACAGACGAAAACTAAATAAAAACTAATTTTGAATGACAAAAATTCGTTGACATTTGCGCGAGGACTGAACTGAGCTCTCCTTAGTGTCTGAATGGACAAACACACAACATTATGTCTAAATGTCCGTTTTAGACAGTATTCATGTAAACTATGTCGGTTATGACTTAAACGGATGTGCATCAGTGCAATTGGATCCGACGTCTTAAAGTGATAGTGGCATTAAACATAATGCGGTCTGTGTCCTTAATATTGATCAAGCAGCAAAAGAAAAAGAGAAAAGCATTCACGGTTTGTTAATAGCTTTAGTATAATAAGGATTAATTATATTTAATTTCTACAAATAAATATTTCTGCTTGAAAGAATAAAGAATGATTTACGCAATTAGTTATAAAAAATGCATATATCATTCAAAAGACTGTGTTGTACTTTAGGAAAAGTGGTTTTATTTAATTTTAAGATATTTTTCAAGTCACAGTAGTTAAATCCGTATCTGTATTGCATGTTCAGACTTTTAAATCATATTAACAGGTTAATAGATGTTTTCTTCGGGAGTATATGGGTTTGTACATTTTATTCTCTTCTAAATTCTAAATTAATGCATTGCAATTGAACTAAACCCATTATATTTTAGTCAACTAAATCTGCAGTTGATTTAGTCGACTAAAATCATATTGAATTTCGTTGGCTAAAACTAAAACAATTCAAATGACTAAAATATGACAAACTAAATGGCATTTTAGTCAAAAGACTAAAACTAAAACACTGGTGGAGGCGGGGCTCATTTGCATATTCATAGCACCACACATACTAAATGAGGCAAGGGTGTCGAGTTACATTCAAGCTATTTTAAGGCAGGAAGATGCTTTTTTTCCCCAAGGGAAAAAAAACATTTAAATATGTCATTTTGGTTCTACAACAATTATTGACTGTACTTTAAATTTCCAGTAGCATCTGAGTTTTTACTTGGGCAGAAATGAAATGTTTATTGCTTGTTTTCCTATTTGAACATTTATCTTCTGTCTCAGTCTTGTGGAAAGAATAACCTGAGGATTGGAGACACCACATACCAACAATGTCCAGCAGCAGAAGTGTGTGTGTGAGTGGAGTGTGTTCGTACGTACCAGCCTGTGGTAAGATGCACTGTGCGATTACATCCCTTAGTTTTTCCAGAGCCACGTTGGTGTCCTCTGCCTCGTTCTCTGGATCATTGATGAAAAGTTCATCACCAGGTTTGGTGCTGCATGAGGCAGAAATTAAGCATGTATCTATAAGTGAATCCCATTAAAGGGTTAATTCACCCAAAAATTAAATTTACTCACCCTCATGTCATTTCAAACCCATAAGACTTTTGTTAGCCTTCAGAACACAAAATGAAGATATTTTTCATGAAATCTGAGATTTCAGTTCCTCCATTCAATATTTGAAAACCTATTTTGATTAATTCATTTAATAAGATCAGCGTACAATAGAAAAAAGCTCAACCATACTTCCTCAATGCAAAAGAATAAATCTGAATACTGTAAATATTGTTCGCTGATGTGAATAAAAGTCTAAATTAAATCTGCTCATCGGATAAAGCGATGGTGTCTCTTCAGAAGACTTGATTTCTTAGACAATCTCTTTATGAATGTTTTGAATTGCCAGGGTTTTCAATATCTTTATCATAATTTGAGTCCCGAAGATGAATTTAAAGGAGTAGTTCACTTTTGAAAAAACTTTTGCTGATAATTTACTCACCCCCATGTCATCCAAGATGTCCACGTCTTTCTTTCTTCAGTCGAAAAGAAATTAAGGTTTTTGATGAAAACATTCCAGGATTTTTCTCCATATAATGGACTTCAATGGGGTCCAAACGGTTCAAGGTCCAAAAGAAACTTTAAGTACAAACTGCAAACTTGTTCAAAGGGCTTTATACGATTCCAGACGATGAATAAGGGTCTTATCAAGCAAAACGATCGCTCGTTTTATGAATAAATAACAAAGTTTAAGTTTTATAAGCTCAAACGCTCGCCTTGCTCTGTTCTGTAACGCACTCCTGTTCGAACTCGTTCATCAAAATGAACAAACCTTTTTCCGAGTCATTTGGTTCATTCGCCGAAAGAAACAAACGACTTGATTCGGAAAAAGATTTGTTCATTTTGATGAAAGAGTTCGAACAGGAGAGTCATGAACGCGCACCACAGAAAAGAGCAAGGAGAGCATTTGATCTTATAAAACTTAAACTTTGTTATTTTTTAAAAAAATGAGCGATCGTTTCACTTGATAAGACCCTTATTCATTGTCTGGAATCGTTTAAAGTCCTTTGAACAGTTTGCAGTTTGCACTGAAAGTGTCTTTTGGACCTTGAACCGTTTGGTCCCCATTGAAGTCCATTATATGGAGAAAAATCCTGGAATGTTTTAATCAAAAACCTTAATTTCTTTTCGACTGAAGAAAGAAAGACGTGGACATCTTGGATGACATGGGGGTGAGTAAGTTATCAGCAAAACTTTTTTGAAAAGTGAACTAATCCTTTAAGTCTTATAGCTTTGGAACGACATGAAGGTGAGGAAATAACAGAATTTGCATATTTGGGTGAACTATCCCTTTAAGGATTCCCTTTCCCAACAAGTAAATGCAAACCACTGTCACGACTAGTGATTATTTTCAATTAACTGAACAGTGATACTCACCCAAGTAGCTTTCTCTTTCTCAAAATGGGGTTGTTCACAGAGTTGAGTGGCTTTAGACTGAGATTGAGGTCTTGTATCCTCATGTTGGCCAGTTGCTCAGCGTGTGCCTGTTGGATTCCAGCCACAACCGCCTGAATGAACAATAAATAACTAATATATTTATTATGCACAAACAGTAACAGCATGCATATAAGTAGTGCAGCAGTGCATTCTGATGCATTGCACCGCTTTGTTGAGATCAGATTTTAACTTCTGCCACATCTCAAATAACCTTGAGAAGAACCATACTGGGAACACTGGAAGTTATTAAACTAAGCTGATCTAAATTGAGCTGAATAATAAGACTTGTGTCAACTGTAGAGCTGCTTTATTGATGAATTGAATGTGTTTCAAGAGTGTCAATGTTGAAATTGCATTCGTTCCATAACTGATGATTTTTCCTGTTTATTTCTGTGATGCTGCTTTGAAAGAATCTGTGTTGTATAAAGCGCTATATAAATAAATGTGAAATTTAAAACCCTGGCATAAATTCAAATAGCGTGGGAGAATACCAGTAACACTCGTAAACGCCTGTATCGTGCAACGGTTGGGTTACAGAAGTAAAAACGCCACTCTTTTTCTCCATAGGGAACCTTTAAAGTCAACTATGAGGTTGTCAATCGATGGTTTTTTCAGCTGTTGGAGGCGGCATTATTTCAGCATATTTTACATACAGCAGAATTTGTGGTGAAAAACTACATTATTCATCACCTCAGCCTATATCATCAGGGTTTTTTTGTGTCTGATTTTCAAAGTTTGTAATGTTATGATTCACCTCGTAACTTATAATAACGCTTTATCAAAGACTCTTGAAACCCATATGGGAGAAATGAATGGAAAAAAAATACTTCAGTAACCAACGCCACTGAAAAAGTGCACAAATGCACTCTATTCCAGAGCTGGAGTTATAAAATAAATAAAAAAAATTATAAGTCTATATATAAATGAATAAAAAAAAAACAGCTCAGTTCTGATTCCTGCACAAAAAAAAAAGTTGAGCAAATATCAAAGCTTCCACAAAAATCAGAGTGTGCAAATAACCAGGACAATCATATGCTTTATTGTAATGCATTATTCAGCACTATTTCAGTGAGACAACAACTCAAGGTGGACTTGTCCAACTTATCCTTTAGAATAACTAAAGGTGGAAAGAGTGGCAATAACATGGACGTCCAGTGCAACACAATCATATGTACAAGTGCACACTGATTTCATAGAAGTGCAAATGTTGCTGAGCTACTGCAATGTAGCCAAACAATGGCAAATCACAACCCAAGATTTAGTGTGGGTGACTGACAATGCATCTAATGCACAACTTCTGAGTTTACAGTCAAGTCTAGATGTGAAGTCTGATTAGTCAAACTTTTGACATGAGCATGTGCCTGAAATTGTTCGCAGTAACCGGCACATCCACTTGGTGGCAAAATCATGGACCGGTCACACTTTATATTTAGGTGTCTTCAACAACTATGCACTTACGAAACAAAAACTTGTATACAGTGTACTTATTGTGTTGATGTTATATTGCAGAACACCCGTGCTGCTACGGGCAAGGTTAGGCACAGGTTTTGTGGTAATTATATAGATGTAAT
Source organism: Pimephales promelas (assembly GCF_988280905.1). Classification (NCBI taxonomy): domain Eukaryota; kingdom Metazoa; phylum Chordata; class Actinopteri; order Cypriniformes; family Leuciscidae; genus Pimephales; species Pimephales promelas. Next base: position 2,741,457 of record NC_142772.1, on the reverse strand, counting down.
GACATGCAGGTATTTCTTTGTAAATATAAGTACAATGTAAAAACATTTATGCAATAAATGCATTGCATCAAATGATTATTTTAAAATGTACATACATTGTAGTTAAAGACACTTAATATAAAGTGGGACCAATGGGTCATTGCTTTCACAAAGTAGTTGCAACAGAAATATAAACAGACACTTTCTTTAAGCTAATTTTCTGACCGTTATTCCAACACAAGTGGCAGAAGCAGCAGCACGTCTTTACATGACAATGGATGAGTGTTTTGTTTACCCAGTATATGATGCTTTTTCTTTGACTTTCAGAGCGGCAGATACTTGCCAAAACTTACATAGCATAGCTTCTAAAGTTAAAGCGCTAAGTTCAACTGATTCATTGCCTACTAAAACGTCTGCAATAAGTGTTTTAAACAATGGCAGATACTACTCAACTAAGCAACTATATTTCTGGCTTTTAGGTTGTGTGTTCACACTTGTAGTTTGGTTCTCTCTGGACCAAAAAAGAAAATGACACATTAAGTATTGGTTCACTTACCATTGATTCACACTGTAATTTTTCATTTGGCTTTTATGGCGTGTATTTTGCGACGGACGATGGGCTAAATGCACTTGTTGTAAAGTTGTGGTCAGAATTACTGGCACCTAATGGTGAATATGATCAAAGATGCCAGTAATACAAATCTGCATTGTTTATCCTTTTGATCTTTCATTGAATTTTTTTTTTTTTTGCAAAAATCAAACCTTTCATTGAAGTAAAACAATTGGAAGTTGGGGGAATCGAATGTTTTTCTACAAAATATGTTGGCCACAATTTTTGGCACCCCTACAATTTTTTTATGAGTGAAATATCTCTGAAGTACATTCCCATTAGTATTTACATTTTTTTTTAGCACACCAGGGTGACCATGAACATGAAATTGTCTAGTTATGACTTCTTGTTTCATATGAGTAAAACCAAAGAACATGGTTCTGATGTGCAGCAAAAGATTGATGAGTGTCACTAAATAGAAAGTGTTGTAAGAAAATGGCTAAAGTATTGCAATTGCAATAATTAAGAAGTTTCAATCAACTAAAGATGTTACGAATCTGCCTGGGAGAGGACATGTGTCTGCATCGTCCTGATGCGTGGCGAGGAGGAAGGTCTTAGTGGCCAAAGATTCTCCAAGGATCACATATGGAGAATTGCAGAAATTAGTTGAGTCTTGGGGTTTTAGAAAGCCTATATAAAAAAAATAAACATTTAAACAACCCCTACATCTCCACATATTGTTTGGGAGGGTTTCAAGAAAAATCCCCCTTGATGATCCAAAAAAAAAAAAAACCCTAGCAAATTCTGTTGTCAGACACGACTGGAATTCGAACGGGTCTGAATTATATGGTCAGATTAAACAAAAAAAAAAAGCTTTTTCACAGCAAAACACCAGATGTGTTTGGTTCAAAACATGGATAAAAGGTACCCCATGCCTACGGTTAAATATACCGCTAGATCATCAAAATCAACACAAAAATGTGTCACTGAGCACAAAAAGAAGCTTCTGCAAGGGCCATCCCAGTCCCTGACCTGAACCCTGTAATGTAGGAGACGAGTGTGTTGAACTGAAGAGAAGCAGTGCTAACATGGATCTGTGAATCTGGAGACAGTCTGTATGGTCTCTGATCTCTGGTCAGTATTAGGTATTATAGGAGAACAGCTGTTATATCGGCAAAAGGAGGTTGCAAAAAGTATTTAACCGGTTCATGGGGTCTATATGACCCAAAATCGAATTTTACTTAATAAAAAAAAGGTTCCCTTCATCTCAGTGGAATAAGATTTTGTGACTTTTCATACATTACACAAAAATAAAACTGGGCTTGATTCGGTTGTTCTGAAGGTATGTAAAAAAATGTTTACACTTCTGGTCTTCGGGGTCAATCTGACCCCACATTGAAATGAATGGGAAATGTGAAAAAATATATATATATATATATTTTCTTGATGTGTCAAAAAAAAAAAACTGGCATAAATCTGAAAATTTTTACACAGAAATGAAGGCCTAGTACTAGAGCATAAATGCAATGCATCATAAAAAAAATAATATTTCATATGCTAATTCTAAAGCTAATGGTGTATATGGATACAAAAGTAGTTTATATCTCCAAAAATTAATGAAAACATGAGAAGTAAAAAAAAACAAAATTATATATTATTTGTATGATTCAAAATGTATATTTTTCGTTCGTATAGACCTCGAAGACCAAAAGTGTAAACAAGAAACCAAGACCATTTGAAGGTTAATAAAAGGGTGCCAATAATTGTGGCCAATGTGTTGGAGAAGGGCATTCATTTCATAATGTGATTTCCCTCCACTTTCACATGAAATGTTCGATTTTTGCGAATTTTTTTGAATGAAAGATCATAAGGATAAACAATGCAGGCCATCTTTGATCATATTTACCATATTTACAACTGTATGTGTGTGCATATGATGGTATTTTTAGCAGCTGAGAACTCACAAAGAGCTTATAAAATGTGTAAAGGAGTAAAAACAGCATCGGGAATCCCTCAATCACGCACACAAATGAAGATCTGCGGCGAGGAGACGCGTTTTTGACGCCTGTACCGAACGGTGATGGGCAACGTAGAGGAACCAGCTTGAGCTTTCTGTCATTTATAGGCTCGCATCTTGTCTTTGGTCCATGTTGCGTTCATATTTTGGTCATAACTTGTGGTTCGTTTGGAAGCGGTCTGAGATCCCTGCGATGGCAGCGTCACACTTATTCAAATGAACCTCACAAACAGAGCAATCGCACCAGAGTTTGTTTTCATCAAACTAAACCTGCCAAGTGTGAACACACCCTAAATCTGGTCTTTCTTTGGAGCTCACCTTGTCCATCATCATTTGAGCAGAGGGAAGCACATTGTCCAGTGCCTCAGTGCAGTTGAGCCAGGGATGGGCTAATACTCCCTCTATGGTTAGTCTCTCCTCCGGCTTTACTTTAAGTAGCCTTAATGCAACACAATATGTTAGATCTTGTTTCTACAAAATGTGAGAAACAAAGCATTGGCTTACACCACTAAAACTTCATTTATTTATTGCACTCTGGATCTCTTATCATTCAGTTGAGGCCAGATTATTCTCCCTCAAAACCATGACTTAAACAATCTCAACTGAGAATTAAGATGCAAGCAGCAGCATCACAATTACTTACAACTTATAACCAATAAGTGGTGCTGTCAACTAAATTGATAAGGGTATTCTGCCAATGACAAAGTCATGAAACATGAAGGATTTTAAGACTCGATCACTGAACTCGTGTGACGAGGAATCAAAGGGAAAAATGTACTGTTTTCACAGCTTTCAATTCATTTACATTTCCTGTTAGTGGCACTAGAGGATTTGAGAAAGTGATATTAAAATAAAATCCACCCTGATAATTGTGGCAAATTTCAGAACATTTTATATTTGCTGCCATTGACTCCCAGACAGAACATAAACAGTAAAAGATTCAATACACGTTTTTGGCACTTGAATAAGGAGGAATAAAACAGAACGTAAATGAAAAGATGCGGACTCACTTGCGGACAATGTCCTTGGCCATTTCAGATATTTGACTCCACTCCTCCTCTGGGAAGTCGAAGCTGCCCGTCATGATTTTTTTGCGCATGTCTTTTGGGATTGTGCGGCTGTGGTGTTTGGAGTAAAACGGAGGATATCCGCAGAGCATTACGTAGACGATCACCCCCAAGGACCATAGGTCACAGCTCTAAGAGCGGAAATGAACATGAAGTAAGGAGGAATCTTCACAGCTAGCAAGCTAAACACCTTCAGCCAATAAGTCGTGTGAACAAAGACTGCATGAGTAGATCGCAGTCAAAAGTGTGACGTTTTTAAGCATAATCTTATGAAACTTTGGCAACAAACTTAAGTTTATTAATGAGAGAATATCCTCGGTTTACACATTGACTGGGGGTTGTTGAAAAAGATTATCTAAAAGATTAAAAGGACCAAAAAAAAAAAAAAAAGCTTTTAGTAGCAAAGCCATTTTATTTATGAATTTAAAGGCCATTGATTAAAAATTGTATTTATATAAATTATCCGCCTCAATAATTGTTGTAGGAGCAGCCTAAATGTTTGTTTATAATTGATGAGGACCACCTCACAATAATTTTAAGAGTAAGAAACACTGAAATCCAGATATTTTCAAAGGGTTCAAAAACTTTATAGCAAGAATAAGATAGTGGATAATAGACACTAAAAATGACCATTGGCCATCAAGTCAGTTGTCTAATTACAAATAGTGAAATATAATAAAAAGGATGAATTTTAGTACTATATATTTTTTGTGTGTATTTTTAGGGGAAGTTTATAATGGAAAAATGCACCAAAATACTTTTCAATTTCTATATGAAATATATATTTTCCAAAACATTTTACTCATAAAACTTAAAAATCAAAAAGGCATAAACCTAAACAAGTTGTTTTCAAAATTTGAGGCTGAAATCTTTAAAAAAAAATTGCTTTGAGCAAGATTTTATTTGGGCGCAGTACCAAAAGTTTCCACCTTTTCCAAGTTTCAGCTAACACAGAAACCAAAACATTCTCGGGCCAGCAGATTTCAATCTTAACTGTTATATTTCATCTGAAACGATCTTAAAACTTGGCTTTAAGTGTAAAATACTGAAAGAACAAGCAACACTGAGAAGCATAAGGTATACCTTGTTGTAAGTGTAAGGGGTGGGTGAGGTAGGTATTATTCCAGACTTTTCTTTCTGGTGCCGTCTTTGTGCCTCCAGCACCTATTAAAGAAGGTTAGATCACATAATAAATAAGTTTTGAGCTGTTTATTTCAAGTCTTCTGAAGAGAGACAATTAAATCGGATTATCTCTTTATATGACGATCACATGTAAACAGTGCACATGTGTAGAGCTCAACACATAAATTGAAGCAAACTTGATTGACACAGGTATCGATTGCTATTAATATGACCACAGACGACATCAGTATTAATATTACTGTGTTTATTCATGCAGTGTTTGTTCATATGTTTCAATAGCAGACCAATTATTATTTAGAAGAGGCTTTAAAATAATACATTTTGAACTCAAATCAATATTTTATTTCTACATAACTTAGGTAAATAGCCAACTAATAAGTAGGATAATTAATACAGTTAGTCATTAATAAAAAATACACTTCTGTATAGTGATCACATTATTTTTCTGTGACATGTTTTTCCAGACTATGCAGTTCATTTAAATTGGACCAGGTAGGAAGTTTTGAATTCAACTATTTGGAAAGATTAAGGAAACGGGAATTGATGATATAGTACGATCCCTTAAAAAGTAAAGAGAACAGTTTACATCTATAAGAGGACAATGAGGTCTTACCTGCGGTGCTACGTAGTATGGAGTGAACTGTGGGGTCATTAGATCACCTTGGTCGATTTTGGCAAAACCAAAATCACACAGTTTAACAGGGGCGTCCTGATGGGGCATAAGAAACAGGACTCAACAATATAATACTGGAAAATCTCCTTACTGATTATACTTGCTTCATTCAGAAATATCTTAAAGTTAGAAATAATTATGGGATGAGAATTAAAAAAAAATTATATAGGTTAGGATTGTAACAATACATGCATTCTGGAAATGAAAAATGCACTGTGATATGACATCTTATATAAATGAGTTATCTTTATATGCATTCTGGAAATGAAAATGCACCATGATATGAAATGACATAAATGAGTTATCTTTATATGCATTCTGGAAACGAAAAATGCACTGTGATAAGACATGTTATATAAATGAGTTATCTTTATATGCATTCTGGAAATAAAAAATGCACTGTGATATGACATGTTATATAAATTAGTTATCTTTATATGCATTCTGGAAACGAAAAATGCACTGTGATATGACGTTATATAAATGAGTTATCTTTATATGCATTTTGGAAATGAAAATGCACTGTGATATGACGTTATATAAATGAGTTATCATTATATGCATTCTGGAAACGAAAAATGCACTGTGATAAGACATGTTATATAAATGAGTTATCTTTATATGCATTCTGGAAATGAAAAATGCACTGTGACATGACGCGTTATATAAATGAGTTATCAATATCTCTCAATTCTGACTAACAAAATAACAGTGGTAAAATGAATTGTCCTTACTGATTACTGGAATAACTTGCTTAATTCAGAACAATCTTAAAGTTAGAAAATTCACATGATGAGAATTTAAAAAAAATAATTTTATAAAGGTTAGGATTGTAAAAATTCATGCATTCTGGAAATAAAAAATATCTCAATTCTAACTAACAAAATAACAGTGGTACGACGAATTATTAATGTAGATAGCAATGTAATTGAGCTACAAACATTCCATATTAAATCACATGCATTTAAAACATATCAATATTTTTTTATAAGCAGCATTTCTATTCTGTCAGAAATGACCAAGATCATCCCTGGTGTAACAATTCAGTCACACTTTAATGAATGGAACAAAACATTATTTTGGTTTCAGGTCTTACCAGGGAATTATCCTTGAAGAGCAGGTTCTCCGGTTTCAGGTCTCGATGTGCAATATTTAATGAATGACAGTGTTGCAATGCAAGGCTTATCTGTAAAAATGTTTAAAAAGAACTATTTAATACAAATATAGGTCATTTGATTTACTGCATTTTAAGTCTCCAGTGCAAGTTATGATGTTCCATTTCAATAATAATATTCATAAGTCATCCAAAAGAATAGAGACTATTTATAATAATGTAAATGAAAATAATATTATATAAAGTTATTAGTATTTGTAATAATTAACTTTGCATCTTAAAAATGTCTAACAATTCAAACTAAGCTACTGCATTGAATGTGTATGAGTGTTTGTTTGGGACATGACTTTTAATAGTAAGCTTTTTGTTTTTTGTAATCAGGCTCTCAAAGTATATCAAAATTTGAATTTAGACTTATCGGTCTATATCGGTAATCGGCTTTCAAATGTAAAGACTTATCAGTATTGGCCAAAATTTACATATCGGTGCATCCCTAAATACTACATATTTATCTTTATCATAGTTATCATCCTCGTATGAACCTGTACTGCTATTATTTTTCAATAATAATGAAATATAATAATATATCATAACGTGGCCTATATGGACCATGATTGCTGTACCTGTTTTGTGACCTGGCTGGCCATCTTCTCTGTAAAGTGCTTGTGCTGGCTGATTCTGTGGAACAACTCGCCGCCTTCCATCATTTCCATGACAATTAATAACCTTGCCCTTTCAAAAAGAGGTAAAGAAAACAGATTATTTATATTTGTAGGTAGTTAGATCATTGGAAACACTGTCTTAAAACTGCACATGTTGCACTCCACTACCTTGGACTGGATTCATGAGGAAACTGTACACTGTTGGCATAAACCTCAATTATTTTAACAATGTTGGTGTGAGAGGCACACATCATATGAAGCCGAACCTGCAAATAAAGTGCAAGATGTTCATTTAAAGATGTGTTGTAAAGTCTGACATTTCAAATTCAACTTCACAGCCTGTGCTAGAGACAGATGGATGCTGTTATTAAAGGGATAGCTCACTTTATAATGAAAATTAAGTCATTTACTAAGAAAAGTGTTCTAATGCCTTATGCCCTTCTTTCTTTAATGGACCACAAAAGGAGAATTTATTTATTTACGCACTCCTGTGATGATACTTTTGCATTTTTTTTTTGCAAGTTTGCCATATGGACGAGCACAAGCGGAACATAAAAAAAGGTCCATAAAAGAAACAAGGGTGTTCAACATTATTTAGAACAACAGAATTGAATAAATAATTACTTAATTTTTCATTTTTGGGTGAAGTATCCCTTTAACCTCTAACATGAAAAGAAAGACAAGTTCTTCAAATACAAGTCATTAAATCATGCACACAGGGCTCACTACCTCATTGCGTGCTTTGGGTCTGTCAATCAAGATCTTAAGGGCAAACCGTTCTTGTGTCGACTTCTTCACACATACCCTGAAAAACAAAAACATCAATTCATCAGTTAATGTCTCAACCCAGTAAAGTCTGATTGATACAAATAATTGTAATAAAAAAAAAACTTTTTAAAATTAACTTTTAGAGAACAAAAAAAGTTTGCATTTGTGTTTTTTCAAGGTGTTTTTTTTAACCCTCAGGTGCTCTTCGTTTCGGAGTCACACTTGTTATCTTCCCGGTCAAAAGTGACCGGACACCTAAAAATTAAATTTCCTCCATCCCAGTAAAACCAATGCAATTTATTTTTGTTCTATAATATTTATTCTTTGTAATTTAGTATTTTGAGACAATTTGATAGAATTTATTATTATTTATGCAAAATGTATGGTCTATTTTTAACATGGAAAATATATACATTTTTCTATATAAATATATATATATATTTTTAAAAAATTATTAATGCAGTATTTTAGTTTAATATAGAGTCTAGACCTTCAGAAAACTTTTTTTGAAGAAAATTAGCACCATCTGGTTACAGTATAGAGAAAAAGCGTAGAAACATGGTGTAACCACTAGATGGCATGTACAGCTCTCTATGGAGAAGCATGTGAATTCCCCAGCTGTGTATGAACACTTTTTTTTGGGTGGATTTGAATATATAGTTGAAACAATCTCAAAAAAGTTTTTTTATTAAAAAAAAAGTAAAAAATAAAAATAAAAAAAATTGTGATTTTTTGTGTTGGTCAATTTCCCATTAATTTCCTATGGGGGTCATTTTTGATTGAAGAGCACAAGTAAGACCACTTAGCATGCTCAGATCATGACCTCAATTTTTTTGTGTCTTCACATACATAATGCCATAAAAGTCACCAAGTTTCGTAACATTCAGATGAAGCTGTGATTTTTAAAAATTCAAAACATACTTTTTGTGATCAAAATTTATTGGTGTGTACATGTATAAAAGTGTGTTTGTGTGTGTTTGTGGGTGGGTGTGTGTTTTGCACTATAGATGTTGTAGAATGTCACCCCTTTACTGTGGTGTACTTTTTTTTTTTTACAATTGTTGCCGATTTGTAGATTGCACGTACAAAAATTCAGATAATTTTTTTTTTTGTCAATTTCCCATTCATTTCCTATGGGACGGTCATTTTTTTATGACCACTTAGCATGCTCGGATCATGACCTCATTTTTTTTTTGTATTCACATACATAATTCCATAAAAGTCACCAAGTTTCATAACATTCCGATGAAGCTGTGAAAACAGAAATTTTTTCGGTCAGAAATGACCGAAGAGCACCTGAGGGTCCGATATAGGGAGAATATGAAGCTGAAACTCAAGGAGGAAAAAAAAAAATAAGTCAATATTATTCAGAGGACCAAACTGAGCAAAAAGATTTGATTTGGTGCAGCTGCTGATATTTATATGGCAAAAAAGTAAGAAAATGTTGTACAGTGAATCACACATAATATAGAAGCTACTTACCGTACATAAAACGCATATAAATATCAGTTCTCATTTTATCTGGCAATATATGTTAGTAAGTTGATATTTAAATGCTCAGTTTTATGATCAAAGCTCTGTAGTTTTAAAACATAATGCAATGCAATATAATGATGATGATAAAGAGATGAACAAATAAACCCTCCTCAAAAGCCTGATGATCATATCTGATACTCATGGCTTCACAAGTGGCTTCAGTCAAGTTAGTGTTCATCTTGATATATTGCTAACATACTTTAGATTAGAGTCCAATTCTCACTATTAACTGCGACTTTTGACTTTATTACTAATTGATAAAGTCGTGGTTAAGTTTAGGTATTGGGTAGGATTAAGGGATGTAGAATATAGTCATGCAGAATAAGGCTTTATAAGAACTAATAAGTAGCTAAGATCATAGTAATATGCATGTTAATAAGCAACTAGTTAATAGTGATAATTGGACCCTAAACTAAAGTGTTGCCAAAAGTTATTCTTGCATTTAAAAAAAAACAAAAATCAGTAAAGATATCACAGCAAAAAGACATGTAAACTGACTTTTATATTTAGCAAAACTTTTCTATTTTTTTTTTTTTAATGTTTCAGGAAAAGATTTCAGTCCACCAAAACTATTTTGGCTTAACTTTGAAAACACACACCTACATCTACAGTGGGAAAGAGGCTAATAACTACATCTGCTAGTGGAGGATTATGCTGTTTACAGGAAAACACATACAGTACAACTCTTTATTTTACACAAATACGTGACCCTGGATAACAAAACCAGTCGCACGGGTATATTTGTGGCAATAGCCAACAATACATTCTATGGGTAAAAAAAAAAAGATAGATTTTTCTTTCATGCCAAAAATCATTACGATATTAAGTAAACATCACGTTCCATGAAGATATTTTGAACATTTCCTACAGTAAATACATAAAACGCTTATTTTTGTGAGTGAATGCAGAACAATCACGAACATAAATGGACAACTTTCTCAAAGTTTCGATTGTTTTGCACCCACAGATTTTCAAATAGTTGCATCTCGGCCAAATATTGTCATATCCTAACAAACCACACATCAATGGAAAGCTCAGTGTTATTCAGTGTTGAGATGATTTATAAATCTCAATTTAATTTTTTTTTCAAATTGTGGTCAAGGGCCACATGACCCTTCAAACTGGACACAGCCACATACCTGACAGGACCACTGATCCCAGCTCCCAGCTTCTGTGTCCAATTGATGTTATACTCCTCCAGGATGGATGTTTCCTATAACAAGAACACACAGATCATTCAGGAACAGTTCATTCAATTCACTCCATCAACATTATTATACATTACGCATTACATATAATTGATTATTGTAATATAAGTGGTAATGGTTGGTTTCTGCATTGGGAATCATGATGTAGCATCTGGACCAATCAGACACAATTATTCATTATATTTAATGAATAATCCAACAGACGCCTCAAGACCGTAACAAGCAGCGGTCCAAGCCGGCGCCGAGATGTCTGCTCTTCCACTGATCATCATTATCAGTTTTTCCCCCTGGCTGACACTAGTCCATCAACTAGTGGACATCAGAGACATCCCAGGTGAGGGAAGGTGGCCACAAGCAAAAGCACAGGCCATAGTAAAGACACACAAGGCCCATATAAAAACACTGCTTTCCATTAATTCATACACAAACCTTCTATGAATGAACATGCATATCTCCAGGACATCGTGTGTAAGATTATCACTGTGTTGTTCAGTGTCTTTTGTATTGTATACTGTTTTATGCATGCTTTATGATAGAACCACTTGTTAATGTAGCCTCATCTATACCAAGTTTCCTATAAAAATAATCCTCATTTCGAATGTCCTACACATCGGTGTACATCAGTGGTTCTCAACTGGTTTGAACATGGGCCATTTTCCCATGACCTGTTTTTTTTAGCCATTGAAACCTAATTCCTAAATATATATATAAAATATTTAGGGCTGTCAAACGATTAATCACATTTAATTGCATCCAAAATAAAAGTTTGTGTTTACATTATATATGTGTGCGAACCATGTATAATTATTTTGTATATATATATATATATATATTTAAGAAAAAATTGATCTATATATAAAATATTTATATTTATATATAATATAATATCAATTATATATAAATCTATATAGAGTATATACATGAAAATATTTCTTAAATATATACAAGCATGTGTGTGTATTTATATATATATAAAATAATTATACACAGTGCACCCACATATATTATGTAAACACAAACTTTTATTTTGGATGCGATTAATCATTTGAAAGCCCTAAAAATATAATAAAACAAGTACTGTCCCACCTAACTTAACATACTTGCATACATTTTAAGCAATTAAATAGCAGTCAGTAGCTTTTTTGTTAATACAATAAAGGAAAGTTGGTATGAGCCACAAGTCATTTAAAAACATATGCAAAAAAAAAAAAAAAAAAAAACACTGAGTGAAAATAAAGTGGTATTTTACCATGGAAATAAATACACGATACTAGCATGAACTGTTAATAAAACATACAGACACTGAATCTGATAAATAGTATGAACATCAAGCCTGCTTGCAAACCGTTCACAGCAAACACACGTAGCAGTTGTGTAATTTATTGGTACTTTAATTGACAACTGTGACGCTTGTACAAGTTACGAAAATTAAGTTAGAATACATTAGCCGTTTTTCCATTACCCTTCAAATTGCGCAAATTGAGAACACGTCAAAAAATTATGTTTATCGCAAAAAAGAGTTTACACGCTCGCATGATGAAGTGGTTTTTCAGGCAATTTGAAAAAGGAATATTTCGCAAAACTGCAATGGAAACGTTTTTGCGCATTTACAGACAGCTGACTTAGATGGCGTGTTGTAAGATAGAGTTCTTTATTAAATTCATAAAAGACAAAAGAATTACAGGAGTACTGGATTCTAAACCTCAAAGAAATGTCACAATCAAGACCTCGGAGCGGAAATGAGGGAGAAACAGAGAAACTCCTCATATGTGCCGTTCACAGTATAAAGGCCTGTTCACACCGGGATGAATTTCGCTGACGTTTAAAGCTTTGTGTCTAAACAAAGGACGCCAATGTGAGTGCGCACACCGACGCGAAAAACGCCACGCATAAAAGCGTCATTTAAAAAAAAAAAAAAAAAAAAACGTCTCCGGTTTGTTTTTTTTGGTTTGACAACACATTCTCATCCCAAAAAGTCATATAACTGACGTTTTGGGACGTCTTTTGACCATACGTCAATATTCGCCTTTTTAGGGCCCCCTTAAACGTTGCTAGATGGCGATCCCGGGCCGTCATACAACTGACGCTTTACCTTTAACGTCAGTTAGGTGACGGGTTAGGTTTAGGTCTGGGGTAGAGTTAGGATCCCAAAACCTCATCTACCGACGTTTAAGGGGGCCCTAAAAAGGCGAATATTGACGTATGGTCAAAAGACGTCCCAAAACGTCAGTTATATGACTTTTTGGGGTGAGACTGCGCTGTTTGACACGCTGCCTCAAAAACTATCCGACCAATGAGATTGGCTCTTTCGCTCACATGTCATGAGCTTCTGAAGTTACAGTAAAAAACACAACTTGGGGGTGCTCAAACACAAAACGGTCTTGCCGAGCACCCGTACGTAACGCCGAAGGAGATATACGCCAAGTAGCGTCTACACTGCCGGAAAGAAATAAGACGAAGAAGACGCAAGGCAAGATGAATGTAGAGCTGCTGGTCTCGTTGTTGTCGGAACATTTGCTCTCTTCCTCTGAGTGACAAGCGAGTATCAGAAGTGTACAGTTGCACAGCGCCACCTTGTGTTCCGGGGTACTTCGGTTTTGCATTAAGCGCCATCTAATATCAGGGAATGAATTTGCATGTTCACTCGGGTCATCGTCAATGAAAATCGCTTGGGTGTGAACACAAAAAAACGCTGCCGAATAACGTGTGCTTGGATAACACGTCTTCTTCCATTAATAATAATAATAATAATAATGTCTAGTGCTCTGATATATATAAACCTTCCAACGTCCGTTGCCATGACGAAAAAAAACAACGTTTTAGTCGCATAACATCGATTGGTAACGCCGTAATTTCAAAATAGTTTTATTGATATTTAGAAAAAAAGTTTTGCGCAAATCTGTAATGGAAACGCGCCTATTACTGACATGTAGCCTGACAAGATCTCTTTTGACTGAAGATACTAGAGCCAGACCGATATATCGGCACGCAGATATTATCGGCCGATATTTGGCTTTTTCTAAAATATCGGTATCGGCAGTTTAATGGCCGATAAATGAATATTTAAAAAATAAAATAAAACCGGACGAATCACGCTTCAGCCATGTCATGAGTGTTCTTAAAAAGTGCAGGTAAAGGGATAAGCAAGCTGACATTGTAATTATAAGGTAGCTTATAACTATATGGCAATGTAGGGACTAATTATTATTTTATTTATCAGAACTTTAATATATTTTGATGTTCCTCCGTTCTGTTGTGACAATAGAAACAAGTTTCTTTTTAAAATGCATTATCATATTATTTTAATTAAAACTCATAAATAAATAACTAATGTTAGGGAAATCTGTTAATATTTTGTTGCGCGTTTCTGAAATAAAAATAATAATAATATCGGCCGATATATCGGAATATCGGATTTTAAAACGGTATCGGCCTTCAAAATCCTTTATCGGTCTGGCTCTAGAAGATACTGAGTATCTGCATCTGACAGAACAGCTTTTACACATATGTTTCAAAATAAAAGTCTTGCTTCAGAAAAAAAAAAAAAAACATTTTTCTTTGACCGACCCACCAGTTGAGAAACACTGGTGTACATCACCTTCCTCATAGCAAGCATTGTATTATTGTTATATTAATTCGTAATTAATTTAAAGTAAATTAATTCGCAAAGTATGAAAGGACACAAATTGCCAGCCCACTCTGATATGCAAAACACCATGCTCAAAGGGTCATAAACTTTTCCTTCGAAAGTTTAAGTTAACATCGGCTCACTGACCCCCTGGAGGAGTGACCTCTACAGAAGTCCCACTGACCCTTCTCCTCTTCCTCCTCCTCCTGGTTGCTGTTCGTGTGAAAAGAGTGGGGACATCCAGTCCGACTGCGGGACCTTTCCCCCGGTGCGCAGCCGGAGGGGCCTCAAGTTACAACCACTGTATGTTCCTCCACCATTACGGTCAATCTAACACGCCAAGTTCATCGTCCTTTCTTCGTGATCGATCGCAACTTCAACACCATCGACTTGCTGAGCCATCAAGAGTTCTCCTGAGATTGCATCCGGACGCCTGTTCAACGGCTAATGCCTGGTTCAGATTACACGACTTTTTGGTCTGTTACGATAGCCACTGTGTCAGATTGCGCGTACTCACTCAATATGACGCGCACTCACACACACACACACAAACCAAACGCATTCACTCATTCACATTTACTCACACGTGACGCACACATACATACACACACACAAATTCCTGACGGAAACCGTCGTGGAGGACCGAAAAAAGCATCACAGACAAGGCGTCAGTTATCGTCCGCTATGACACACACTATACAAATTTTGTGTCCCGACGCCCGTTGTCGTTTACGAATCCCCCACGACACCCTACCACAAACGGATCGTGCCAAAATCGTGTAATCTGAAGTTGAACCAGGCATAAGGCATTGCAAGTATCGTACAATGCGATCAAAGCTACATGCTAAGTAGGGTTGGGTATCGTTTGAATTTGAACGATTCTGATTCCGATTCCGATTCCTTGTTTCGATTCCGGTTCCTAACGATTCTCGATTCTGATTCTTTTAAGAGGCAGGGTCAAAAAAGTTTAGCTAACCTTGCTAACCAACGGCCGTTCTGAAGGAAATACTCCTTCTGTAAAAATACTCCTTTTGTCACTAATTTAGCATTTTGCCGAGATTTCGTTATTTTTAGAAAAGTGAAGCCACACTTTACGTTGGATCGCCGATGTAAGGTACTCATGTTCGACTCGCGTGGTTATGCCAACACTTCCGGTAGACGTTTCTTCGTTGGTGTTGTTCGCGGTTTCTTCTTCCGCTCGGCGGACTGTGAATATCGAAACTACGAATCGAAATTTTTACTTTTGAACAATTCCGGGAAAAACGAAAAGTTAGTCTCGGTTCCAATCGATACTCGATTCTCGATACCCAACCCTAATGCTAAGAAGGAGTTATTTTTCTGTGGCCACAAAATTGGTAGATGATCAATACCGAGTGATCGCGGAAAAAACTGTTTAATTGATTGTAGTATAAATTAAGCTACATCAAGTAGGGATGCACCGATATGAACATTTTGGCTGATACCGATAACCGATAATTCTTTATATTTAAAAGCCGATAACCGATATATCGGCCGATAAACTTAAATCCAAATTTTTATCTAATTTTGAGAGTCTGATTACAAAAACAAAAGTCTCACAATTAAATCCACGTCCCAAGCGCACAATTATAATGATGTTCTCATTATAGAGTTGTAAAGCCGATATGACAGATTTGCGTTGCACATGTTTTCCCGAACCATATTTTCATTTTTTGAAGAGATTTCAATCATATTTCAAGAAATTCAAAAACATAAACAGTGCTCAACAAGTGTCTCAGCTGAAGGGAATAATACATTATTTATCGGCTTTAATATATCGGCCAAATTTTCTTACCAGGCCGATAACGATAACATTAAAAAAGAACATGTATCGGCCGATACCGATATGCTGGCCGATATATCGTGCATCCCTAACATCAAGATAATTCAACTGATCCAAATATTTATAATTAATTATAACAAGTTGATTATTCACTGATATCTCCCTTTTGAATTTATTTGCTGCAATGAGATTATTCTCAAAACCAAAAAGAACCAGTAATCTTAAAAGTAATCAAAGTTACCAATTACAATTTGTCATGCAATTTGGAAACAATAATAGGCTTTATGCACAACTTACTTCCGCATTCTCTGTAAAACAGGTCGAATCGCTTCCGGTCCAGGTCTTTTGTATGTTTTTCATGAAATGTTTTGCGGTTTTACTTGCGGATAACTTAAAAGGAGCGAGCAAAGATTAGCATAAACAATATCCCTCACATGTGCAGATTAATATTTAAACGTTTTATATTTTTTATTCTTCACAGTAACGTTTAGATATTTAAATGGAATAAAACGCCAATAACAAAGTGAACTAGTTAGGTTAGCTGACTACCTTAAATATCCATAGATATCGTAGTCAGTTCTTACGGCCGTTAACACTTTCTCTGACAAGCGGATGCGATGAGACCCGTTTTCCGGTTTGGTCACGTGACGCACGGCATAAAGCCTATTTGTTAGTAATCTAACCAGCATTGGTCTTTTCAACCACACAGTCACAGTATCATTATTTCCATTACAAAATACAAACAAAAAAACAAGTAGCCGACTGGGATAAAAGTTTATAGTCTGGATATAAACACTGATGTCTAGGACTATTAAAATAGAGTAAATCAAATCACCTTTTGAAAGTAAATTGACCCTTCAAATAAACATTACATTGTTACACCAGTAGGTGGCGACAAGTGACTGTAGCGTATTTGTCATTGAATCATTCCCTCGTTCAAAAACGCTCATTCATCCAGTAAAGAAACAAGTAAGTGAGTCACTGAATCATTCATTCAAACCGATAACATCATTATGTTTTAAATAGACTGCATATACATGACCATGTAGACTATTAGTAAATTAGTAGTAAATTACAGTATATATTTTGTTCAGTTGCGTATTCACAACCGTGATCACTATAAATATATATATAAAATAAAAATACAAATTCTCAATTCACCCAGAAGCCACTCTACTCAGTACTTAAAGGTAGGGTTAGCAATTTAAAGCCTGGAACAATGGTCCTGAAAATTTTTTTCGGCCGATTCGTTATGTTGAATCGGCGTCTTGCCATCGGTGAAAGAGGGAACTCTGATTGGCTGTTCAGCTTAGTGAACGAGTCAGTGCATGAGAATAATAGCAAAACAGCAAGCAAAGAAGTCAAAGCGGTACCAATAGAAGGCCGCTTTTATGATACGTCATCTTACCCGAGTATTCCTTGGCGAATATTTCAAGATTAACATTAGCAGAGTGGAATAAAGAAAGTGTTTAGCAGGATTGATATTCGAAACGGTTAGCACGCGCTGCTTTGCAGAGCCACGTCTCCTTCAAAACACATGAGAGTCTGCGGACCGAACGCAATGATTGGAAGATCATGAACACTTTTTTGATCCTGAGACTTCCACAGATATATGTCCAAGTTTTAATATTTAGACCACTTCTATTATTGATTGCTATCAGGATGTGAAGAGCGCTTCAACTACAATAACAAAAAAAAAATGTATTAAACAAATTGCCGACCCTATCTTTAAAGGGATACTCCGCTTTTTTTTTGGAAATAGGCTCATTTTACAACTCCCCCAGAGTTAAACAGTTGGGTTTTACCGTTTTCGAATCCGTTCAGGCGATTTTCTGATTTTTAGAAGAATATCAGTAACCAGACAGTTTCTGGTCCCATTGACTTCCATAGTAGGAAAATGTATATATTATGGAAGTCAATGAGACCAGAAACTGTCTGGTTACTGACATTCTTCTAAAAATCAGAAAATCGCCTGAACGGATTCGAAAATGGTAAAACCCAACTGTTTGACTCTGAGGGAGTTGTAAAATAAGCGTATTGCCAAAAAAATTAGAGTATCCCTTTAATTGTATGATCACACTCTGAAAAGGATGCGTATTCTTTGTACTGATATAGCAACTTCAGATATACATGTACTTATTCATTATTTGTTATACAATCATCATTATCTAAAAAAACAAACAAACAAACAAACAAAAAATTAAATATGTCACTAATGACAAATCTACTCCAGTTTCAATTAAACCCAAGTGGCGCCACCGTGCGTCTCAGTGATGCATTGCAGTGCAAATGACCTCAGATGACATCAACATACTGTAATATTCTGACTGCAATACTGTTACTGGGATTGTTTTGTTTATTAAATTGATTTCTTGGTGGAATATTTAATGTATTACACAGATAAACAAATTTAACTCAAATTGATATGTCATGTCAATGTTCTGATTTATTTATTTAGGTTAGTAGCCGTGTGACATGCAAGACAATGTAACTTACAGACAGCAGTTCATTAGTGGAACTCGTCATTTAATGGAAATACAGTTATTAGAAGTTACAGAAATGGAAAGACTGAACTGTTTACTTTATGTCCATGAATTAGCCAGCTTACCTTAATGAACCTGTCCACGATGGTGTCCTCGGACATGATGTTAATCGTGATCTTCTCTTTCTGGCTTCAACAGGCTCGTACAGGTGCGATCTTACCAAAATCGTGATGTTGAACGAAGTCTACTAAGCGCTAAGATGCCGTCTCGTGTTTTATTCCCATGCTGTCCGATGAACTTTTGAACACCAGAGCTTTTCTTTGTCAGAACTGGCATTAAATGTCACAAGGCTATGCGTGTTCGGCTAACATCTTAGCTACACATTCACAGGCAAAAGTACCGCAGACTATCCACCGTTGAAGCTATTGTACCTCCAACCAGTATTGACTACAATGTTGTTGACAACTGAGTAACTAAACCGACGAAGGACAAAAAAAGAGTTAAAGGTAATGCCTATTAGAAGCAGCTAGCTATGTAGCATGAGCTCACAGCAGATGCTAATTCTCGCTCTCATGGCGTCACATGCGCGTGCTAGTTCTGATAACGTCGCTGGCCTGTTCAGGATTTAGCGATTTACAGTGTTTTGAAAAGCACCATAGAGGCCAAATACTATCTTGGGGTTGTTTGCTAAGGTGCTAGTGCTATCTTTGATCCAAAGCTGAGGAAGATTTTTCTTCTTTATTACACGCCACATTCTGCAAAGCAAGAGATCCAGGCTCATTCCGCCGCCTAACGGAGGGGAGCGCGAGCTTTCGAGTGGGACGATGACGCGTTTTTTAACGGTCATCAGTATCGTAAATCACGTTTTTTTATATTATATGTGTATGTATGTACATTTATAATACTATACTTTTTAGTATATTACCTTTGAATCCAATTACAAAAAAAAAACTAAACTAAAAAAAAAAAAAAACTAAAGTCCCCATGAAATCAAAATAATTTTTTTTTTTGCTATTAGTAGTTCTAATATGTTGGTCTTAATGACGGTTATCTATAAAACAATGACAAAATTCGCATTTAGAAGATATAGACCATTTCAAAAGATGTAAACAACACTGGTCCAGAAGCACTTCCTGTTTCAGTTTTTTAACACTACATAAAAGCTGGGATAAAATACAACCAACAGAACATTTAAAACTGAATCAAAAAGTTAAACAAACATCTTTAAGATGTTTTCTTTACATGTGAAATAAAGAAAACAGTTACAAACTGAAACAGGAAGTGTTTCTGGACCAGTGTTGTTTACATCTTGTGAAATGGTCTATAAGCAGTTAAAACTAGTCTCTCAATGATTTTGATGACATCACTGCACTTCTGCTTCTCTTCAGATTTTCTGTCCAATCAAATGCTCTCTAGAATCTGAAGATCCGCCCCTTACATTATAAATAGATGCTGAAGCTGTGGCTAAAATCAGTCACTTGTTCACACATCTACTATTTTCTACATGGTGAATGGCACATAGTGCACTATTTAGGGGATAGGGAACGATTCAGACAGTGTAAATATGCTTTTCATTGGGCTGAATGAAACCTTTACCACGGCTCAAAAGCTTAAAACAGTGGAAAAAAGTTCTTTAGTTTTTTTTAAATGTTATCTACTCTAGGAAAATGTTTCCTCTATAGCATCGCTATGAAACTCCCCCTTTTTTTATGACTAAAACTTCGTAGGTTTTAAAGCTGCAGTAGTAACTTCTTGTTGATTCAATAAGGGAATATGTCAACTACTGGATTGTCATTGTAATGTGTGAAACGTGTTTTATACCAGGATTATTATAGTTAACAAAAATTTAAACCATAATTTTTTTAAACAAATTAAAAATATTGATACAAACTATAATAGTATCTCAATGATACTAATGGTACTGTGTTTTTAGTTTACCACAGTAATATACAGGGTAAGAATTGGTTCATATTTCCAGATAAATAGATTCCCATCCTGAATTAAATGTAGATTCACAAAAAAACAACTACGAAAAACAAAACACAAATGAATAGAATGAGATTCACAAATGCGTTAGGAATTTCACAAAAATTAATTAAATTAACAAATACGTCAAATGGGATTTGCCTATAGTAATATCCTAGCACTAAATGATTAGCATATCCATCTATTAACACAAAAACACTAGTTTTACCATATTTAACAGAGTATGGTGTTCATGATGAAGGAGAGAATACAAATTTGTTCTAAAATGAACAAATATAAAGTATAAATAAATAAATGTTTAATCTGTGAAACCAAACATTTTTCAATTTATTTGTGTTTCTTTTGCAGGTCATCAAATCATATCTAACAATAAATGCTGCACTATCACAGAGACTGTTACTGTTTGATATTCATTTATTTTCTTCTGCATGTTACTACAAAAAATCTAATCATAAAAGGACAAATATTTATGCAAATTAAGAATAAATGAATGAGGAAAAAAAATTATAAAAATAATTGGACCATTTATTACACAAATCAGATGGATAATCAAAAAACTTCTGTAACTTATCACTGTTAGAACTTTATTTTTTATGTACTAATCATGTGTGTGTGTATGTATATATATATATATATATATATGATTATACAGAAAAAAATAAAGTAATATTTATTTATTTTTTTTTTTCCTCAGTACACATTAAGACATTATTTGATTTAATGAAATAAATTTAAAGAGTAATGTTCATTTCAATAATGTCCGTCACAGCTCAAATCGTTCGATGACGGCTTCTCTAAATGAATTTCTCCATTTATGAATTTTTCTGAGGGACCTTAATTGTAACCTGTGGAGGAAAAGAGTTAGTAAATAAAAATGAGTGCATAGTTAATGATATCTGCAATTTACAGATCATTGCCCAAATAAACACATTAATAAATGCCTAATAATAACCTACTTGACAATTTGAAATAAGCAACCTTAAAAGCAGTCATCACTTTGGCATTATTTAAGATTATAATCCAGATATAAGCATGACATTTAAAGTTTACAATGAGTGAATTATGAATAATGAGCGCACTTTTGTTTTCCTGATGGTAAAACCTTACCGTTTTGACCTCGGTGTAGTTGTCAAGTCCGTACTGTCCTAACTCACGACCAATCCCTGAGGCCTTGTAGCCTCCGAAGGGAGCCTGCACTCTGAACACGTCGTAGCAATTAATCCTAATCAAATCAAATCACAAGAACAAGCCTGATGTGAACAAGAGGTCTGATATTCCAATATCCAAGATATCTATTTTCTTTAAGATAACAAAGCGCACCTCACACACTTACCACACAGTGCCAGCACGCAGGCCATTGGATATGTAATGGGCCTTTTCAATGTTTTTGGTAAAAACAGCTGCTGCAAGGCCATATTTGCTGTCGTTGGCTCTCTCAATCACTTCTTCTAGAGATTTAAACTTCAGAATTTGCATTACAGGGCCAAAGATCTAACAGTACAGAAAGGGAATAGCATGTTATATCATTTTACTAGATGTACATCTTATACCACCCATCTGTGTGCAGACCAGAATGCCATAAACTGTGCAATATTATTATATCAATATTATTACACTGCGTAAAATATGCTGCTGATGTCCATAAATCCTGTAGCTGAAGGAGCACACTGCATAACAAGCTTACAGCCAACCCTGAACCAGACTATTTAAATGTTGAGCAAGCAATCTCATTGGCTGCTGGATCAGCAGAGCCAATCAGCTTGAGCCATGTGGTAATGATGTGAGTGCTCGCGGATTGCATGCAAAGGTCTGATCAGCCTGCGCCCCCTTGAGTTTCATGATTGAACTTTAACATTTTTTCATTGTCGTTATTAACAGTTATTTAATTAGGACTGATTATTAAGCAGGAAATATTAAACAAGCACATCTGGGAAAAAAAGAAGAATGGAACCGCACTAGATGGTAATAGGGCCTTTCCCTAGTAACACGTTAAAAAGTGAAACACACACACACACACCTCCTCCCGAGCAATTGTCATGTCATCCTTAACATCCCCGAAGATAGTGGGCTGGATGAAGTATCCGCGATCAGCTGCCGCCCCCCCGCCACACATGAGCTTGGCTCCCTCGCGCTTCCCACTGCTGATGTAGCCAAGAATCTTCTGGAACTGTTTCTCATCGACCTGGAGTACAGAGAGGAAATACATGATCTTGATTGAGTGATTCAAAAATATGTTACATTTATGTTCTTTTAAAGGGGTCAGGGGTGGTATAATCAGGGGTAAAATTGGGCCGGAACTGCGTTTCACCTGACATTTGATTTCTCTATGGGTCTTACAAAGAGATCAATAGCAGGATTAGTTTTAACAAACCATTGTAGCCTACATCGACATTAATATTCGTTCATTAATATTCAAAAATCACCTGCGTGCATTTAATGCATTAATGCAATTATTTATACCTGAGAATGCTTTGACGCGCATGATGAGGGAACGTCTGCCAATTCCACCAACTGCGTTAAACGTAGCCTATAATTTGTGTTATTTAAAATTACTTTTTAAATTCCAAAGCTTGTAGAAGGTGGCAATACTGACCTGGTAGCCTTGAGTAAATTAACTCGTTTAAGATAATGATTCATAAAACATATAATTATCAGTTAAGCCTATTTACTTCACTGACACAGACAAAAATGAAAGACTATCAGTCAAAGTTCAAGGGGTTTAGGAGTTTAGGAGGGGAAGAAATAGGGCAGGATAAGGAGACTGAGAAAAAGAAAGATGTAGATGAGAAGAGAGCAGGTAGGCTATTGACAAAATAATCGAATGCCCACTGACATGGTTTTAAAGCTATTTATTATCCTTTTTTTTTTTGGCCTTCAAAAGTCTTAAATTGCACATAATTTGGTTTAAAGAAATCAACATTTTCTCGGGGGCGGCCCCGAATCCCACTTTTTGTCCCAGTGTTAAGCAATTTTAACATAGTATTGTCATTAAATCGGTGTAGATGGGCCAAAATAAAACCATTAAAATATCAAGTAAATAAGTGACAGGCTACTTGGTGCCACAGCGACACCCAAAAAGTATTTCTATACCACGATACTCAATATGTTGTCCCACGGTGAGTCATTTTTCTCTTTTGCACCTACACAAAATTTGAGGGTTCCCCCACCTGACAAATCCCACTTTAACCACTGGGTATAATGCCCTTTTCACAAGATGTAAAATAAGGCTTTGATGTCCCAAGAGTGTGTATGTGAAGTTTTAGCCCAAAATACCCCACAGATATTTTTATATATCATGTTAAAATTGACACTTTTTGAGGGTGAGCAAAAACACAGCGTTTTTGTGTGTGTCCCTTTAAATGCAAATGAGCTGCTGCTCCCGGCACAGGAGGCGGAGCTCGCTCACTCACCTGTGGGCCCTGCTCAGTCTTCAAGTCGAAAGGGTCTCCCACGACCCTCTTCTTAGCTCTCTCCACACTTCGCTCAACAAACTCGTTGTAGATGCTCTCCTGTACGTATGTGCGAGAGCCTGCACAACAGCACTGGCCTTGGTTGAAGAAGAGTGCGAAATGGGACTGCTCCACTGCCTCTTCCACTGCAAATGAAAATACACATGAATTAGAAAGATTAATAAACGTGAGGAATCAAATTTTACTTTCTTATTTTTTTTAATCCAAGACTGTATGACTTTCATTCTTCTGTGGATGAAAGGTATTTTTTTTTTTATAAATGTCTTGGTGTCCAAACTTGCTTTCATTTTATAGGCAAAAACATTTAAAATGTACTTTTTACTGAAAATGTACAAAAATTTCCTTTAAAATCTTCTCTGTACAAAACAGAAAGTCCTACAGGTTTAAGTACAACATGAAGGTGAATCAATTATATAATTAAAAGGGTTTAAAGGTCATGTCCTACTATATCATGACTGTACTAACATTGTAGGTGGACCTCAGGAAAAATAATAAAATAATAGTAATGAAATGTATTATCATGACCCTTTTGAGTAGCCATAGAAATATAAAAGGAAATTGCAAATTTAGCGACTTTGTCAGAACTTAAAAAGTGACTAGCAACAAATTTAGCAACTTTTTAGGACTGCTGGTTAACATGTAGTTAGTCCCTATATCACAATTGTTTTGTTATTTGACAGAGGACATTGGCCTATATATTATATTAAAATACAGTATATGAGCAAGAAAAAGTAAGTAAAGAGCTGACAGTTTAGAGTTTTTGAGCCACTTTCTATTGAAAACAGCTGGCAAAACTCACTATCAGCATCTGATAAAATGATGTTTGGACTCTTTCCACCCAGCTCCAGTGTGACCTTCTTCAGATTACTGGTACTTGAGGCTCGCTGGATGAGGTGACCTACCTATTCAACCATAATAACACAAACCAATATTATATTTGCAGTTTAAATTAAAGTCTTGCGTTCACACTATACCAAAATTCTGTCATTAATTACTCACATGTCCAAACACAAAACACAACTGAAGATATTTTTAAAGGAAACCTCCATTGCTAGGACTTTAGGTAATCAAAATGTAATGGTTTTTGGGTTTAGAACAACAACATTTTTGTGTAAACAAACCTTTAATACCTCGTCAAGATTGGCATTCTTACCAAAAAGTCTTAGACACAGTAGATGCTTCACAAAAACTGAGAACAAATTTGCTCTTAGATAGTCATTTATATATTTTGCTATGGAGTGCCAATTTTATGTCCAAATATTTAAGTTTTAAATATTGTAATGAGATTTATGTACACTCTTAGAAGAAAAGGTTCTATATAGAACCTTAAAAGGTTCTATCAGCGCTACGTATTTGGAACCCCTAAAAGGTTCTATACACTCTTAAAAAAAGGGTTCCTCTGGGTTCTATATACTTGGCCAATAGAACCTTTTGCCAAAAAAAAAAATGGTTCTATATAGAACCATTTTGGAGTTCCATATATGAAGCGGGGGATGGAACCATTTCTTCTAAGAGTGTTTGAACAAGAAATCCAACAACATATTATATGGCACACACTGAGAGAAAGTATAATTTCTGTCAAGGTTATGACAGAGTGTACAGTATTGTACTTCATATCCACGAAATATCCATTATTGAAGAAAAACCGCTTACTTCCGTGGAGCCAGTGAAGGCTATTTTGTCTACGTCCATGTGAGAAGCAATGGCAGCTCCGGCTGTGGGACCCATTCCTGGGATGATGTTGACAACTCCAGCTGGGAAACCCACCTACCGCAAATCATGGAAAGGTGTTTAGGCAAAACAACAATGATCATGCACTTGATGGTGGTTTCAACTACAGCTTCACTATTATAGCCTATTATTAGGGCTGTCACAATTCCTCTATGAAATTAAAGTACTCAATTTTTTAGTCCCTGGAATACTGGAAGTGGCTGCACAATGTTTTCTAAAGCTGCACAAATTGTATTAAAACCATACTATAGCATAGTGCTATTGTGAATTTTCAAAAACTGCGATTCAATTCAATAAATATATGCCCTGCATGTTTAATATATTTTATTTACATGAATGTAGGTTACATCTTCCTCCTCCACATTCCAGGATTTTTCTCCATATAATGGACTTCAATGGGAACCAAACGGTTCAAGGTCCAAATGAGAGTTTGAGTGCAAACTGTTCAAAGGGCTTTAAACGATTTCAGACGATGAATAAGGGTCTTATCAAGCGAAACGATCGCTCATTTAATAAATAAATAACAAAGTCTCTCCTGTTTGAACTCGTTCATCAAAATGAACGAATCTTTTTCCGAGTCAATTCGTTCGTTTCGTTCGTTGAAAGCAGCAAGGCAAGCATTTGAGCTTATAAAACTTAAACTTTGTTATTTATTTATTAAATGAGCGATCGTTTCGCTAGATAAGACCCTTATTCATCGTCTGAAATCGTTTAAAGCCCTTTGAACAGTTTGGTTCCCATTGAAGTCCATTATATGGAGAAAAATCCTGGAATGTTCATCAAAAACCTTAATTTCTTTTCGACTGAAGAAAGAAAGACATGGACATCTTAGATGACATGGGGATGAGTAAATTATCAGCAAACATTTTTTCAAAAGTGAACTACTCCTTTAAGTCCTACTGTACCGAATTTTAGTTGTAGTTCCACCAGAGTTCCACTGGGGGCGATCGCCCATGAGTGCAAAATGGTTGCAAGACGGCTAAATTTGTCTCTTTCACCCGATTGCCGTTGAGAAATCTCAGATTTGATTGTAAGTTTTGCAAGTTCATCATGGGTTATAGGTCGAAAGTTGAATGAACGAGTACTAATGTGCTTTCGATTTCTTCCAGGTTGAGTTGTTGCTGCCCATAACGTGCTAGCATTCTGGTTGGTCAGTGAAGCGAGACCAATGTGAGGAACTTTAGTTTTACAAAAACTCTTCTAGCACGTGTATTTACCCGTGTCCGCTGTCTCGAGAGAACAGAAAGTGCAGAGCGCGAAAGCACCAAAGTGACTGAAAGATTGCCATTGACGCCATTGACATTTTAAAAGACCTTTTAAAGCAAATAAGTGACTCTAAAAAATCTAACACCCAACAATGTGTCATTTCTTTGCATCTAATTTCGAATACAACGTTCAAATTACTAGACAAAAAATTATATCCTGAGAAAAGGGGATTTTGAGGGGTACATCTCCATAGACCTCCATTCATTCTGCACTCGTCCTGTGAGCGCCCTCATGTGGACCCAGATTGGAACTGCAACCAGTTCAGGAGCCAGAAGTTTACCGAGAATGGAAGCTCTCCCCATATTAGACATTCTCTGGATCACTAGTCACGTTCGCTACTAGCTAGCTAGCTAGTCACGTTGGTTTTGTTGACAAAAGTAACAACGGTGCGTCTCTCAGGTCTTGCGCTAATCACTTTCTGAGCATATAGTTCCCAGTATGTATACAGTTAGATGTGTCCCTCTCATGTGACCTTGTTATTTGTACACGCTGTGACTATACAAATCACATGTGATTGACGTTATTTTGTCACTTATATGGAGCAGTATGCTAGCTGGAGCCGTTTAACTCAGTCTTTGTGCTAAGCTAGGCTAGCGACGGGTGCGTCAGACAGATTTACGGCACGCACCGCGATGAGAAGGGCATGTATGGACTTATCTTACTCGGGGGGATACGGTGAAGTCCAAAAAAGCCGGTGTGTTCCTATAAACATGATTCTGCAACTAGGATTTTCCTCAGTGTGCAAATATACAGTAGGCGTGCCGGTCACCTCCTTGATCAGGCTGGCGATATAAAGGGCAGTGAGTGGCGTTTGCTCCGCCACCTTCATCACCACTGTGTTCCCTGTAGCCAGAGCCGGGCCGAGCTTCCAGGACTGCATCACCAGAGGGAAGTTCCACTGGAAGAAACACACAATCCAGAGAAGACGACATGAGAAAGACAAAAGTACAGGGAAACTACTGTATGGCTGGACAATAATTCAATATCAATATATATATCGCAATATACAGGTGAAACATGACTGTATGTACCATATCTCTTAAACAGCCTGTCAGGCTTTATTTTGAGAGAACAACTGGCTGGATGTACATTATCCCCTACTTATTCGTTATAGTTATAGTAGAAAATAGTAAAAACACATGACAAGAGCTTGATATTTCACTGGTTTTGTCCATTTGAACATAGAGTAGTTCACTTTAAAAAAACTTTTGCTGATAATTTACTCGCCCCTATGTCATCCAAGATGTCCATGTCTTTCTTTCTTCAGTCGAAAAGAAATTAAGGTTTTTGATGAAAACATTCCAGGATTTTCTCCATATAATGGACTTCAATGGGAACCAAACGGTTCAAGGTCCAAATGAAAGTTTCGGTGCAGCTTCAAAGGGCTTTAAACGACACCAGACGATGAATAAGGGTCTTATCTAGAGAAACGAGCGGTCAGTTCAAAAATAAATAACTGAATAAAAATCAACAAACGAAATGAACGACTCGAAAAAAGATTCGTTCATTTTGATGAACAAGTTTGAACAGGAGATGTTAAGACTTTTAAATGAGTGATTAAATGAGTGATCGTTTCGCTTGATAAGACCCTTATTCATCGTCTGGAATCGTTTAAAGCTGCACTGAAACTGTCATTTAGACCTTGAACCGTTTGGACCCCATTGAAGTCCATTATATGGAGAAAATCCTGGAATGTTTTCATCAAAAACCTTAATTTCTTTTCGACTGAAGAAAGAAAGACATAGACATCTTAGATGACATGGGGGTGAGTAAATTATCAGCAAAAGTTTTTTCAAATGTGAACTACTACACAATTAGATAACGATAACGCCAATTTAGGTCAACAAATTAACAATGCTTCATTGTTCAGTCTGTGGTGTAAAAAGGTCGCATTAGCAATTAATGAAAAAACACAGAAGCAAAACATGATCACATCAAAGTGTCAGAATCATTTCTGGTCCCAAATTTGTATAAATGTTACTAGTAGTCACTGTATGAAGAATTGTTAGGTATAATATGTCATAGTTTACTTTATTTTGCTCTCCTCACTTACATAAATTAACTATAGTGTCCTGCACCCACTAGTAAAACAAATATTATATATATATATATATATATATATATATATATATATATATATATATGGGGTCTGAATAATTTGGGTTTGACAGTATATTATTATATTAGTCGGCAAATACACATTGCTTTCTGAAACTCCAAAAGCATCTACTTACAGGGATAATTTGGCCACACACTCCAACGGGCTCATGCCTCGTGTAGCAAAAGTAATTACCATCAATTGGAATGGTCTTCCCTTCCCATTTGTCTGCCCAGCCAGCATAATACCTAAAAACCAAACAACCAAAACACACACACACACACACAGTTCAGAGTTCAGAGCTTCTGATTGAATTCACCCACGTTGTCAGATTTACATGCACACTAGTCACTATAAACAACCTTTGGAAATACTGAAATGCCTGCGATATGCACGATATGATGCAGACCACAATATAGTGCAATTTACAAAGCAATGTCTAAATATTTTTTGTTTTATTTTAAAAAGAATGAAAATAGCTCAAAAACAGGATAATCATTTAAGAGATTTATTATGTAATGCAACAAAGAAATATATAAGTCACTCAAGAAACATTTAGGCCTACACTGTAAAGAATATGACATGACCAATTAGTTACAACAACTAGGGCTGTCAAACGATTAATCGCATCCAAAATAAAAGTTTGTGTTTACATAATATATGTGAGTGAACTGTGTATAATTATTTTATATATATAAATACACACACACATGCTTGTATATATTTAATAAATATTTTAATGTATATAGATGTATATATAATTTATATTATATATAAATATAAATATTTTATATATAAATAATATTTTTTTCTTAAATATACATGCATGTGTGTATTTATATATATATATATATATATATATATACACAAAATAATTATACACAGTGGACCCACATATATTATGTAAACACAAACTTTTATTTTGGATGCGATTAATCGCGATTACTCGTTTGACAGCCCTAATTGTTATATTAGGCTACTTTTAACTATTTACTTTTAACTTTTTTAAGCATTTTTTACCTTTTTTGTAAGTTTTACAAGATTCAACTTAATTCAAGATTCAATTTTAAGTCAATTTAATGTAATTTAAGATTAAAACACATTCAGTTTATTGGTACTTAAAAATTATTATGTTTATTAGTTTATGTCAAATGGCGTAACCCAAATGTACAGAAATTTTATTTGGTTTAATACATTAATCTTAAATTTAGGGCTAAATATTTTTGTTAGTGCTGTAAAACTCTTTAGACATGGTTAGTAACTTGCAAATGTAATAGAGACAGGACTTCAAGTGATTACTGTATTGCAATCTGTATTATGTAACGGAAATATTAAGGAAATGCCCGTTTTAACTAGAAAACACTGTGGACAAACCATCACAACGACAACAAGTTCACCTCAAGCATTTGACCACCATGGGCACGTCCGCGCTGTAGGAGACCGCATACGGTTTCCCATTGTCAAGAGTCTCTAGCGCCTATTGAAACAAAATACAAATAATTTTAACATAAAGATCAAGAGTACACTGTTTACAGATATGTATAACTGATATCAAATAGCATAGTTTTTTTTACGGGACCCATGAACTAACAGTGTGTTATAACTAGGGCTGTACAAAGATTAACTGCGATTAATCGCATCCAAAATAAAAGTTTGTGTTTACATAATATATGTGTGTGTGCCGTGTGTAATTATTTTGTATTTATAAATACACACACATGCATGTATATTTAAGAAAATGTGTTATTCATATATAAAATATTTAAATAGAATATATATATATATATATATATATATATATATATACAGTATTTACATGCAAATAATTCTTAAATATATACATGCATGCATACGTAATTTATATATACAAAATAATTATACACAGCACACACACACATGTATTATGTAAACCACAATATTTTATTTTGGATGCGATTAATCACAATTAATCGTTGCACAGCCCTATTTATAAGCATTCAATTATATAATATAAAACTATTTATATTCAAGATTGGAGTTACTGACGACTTTATCATTTATCTGCACTTTGATCTTTGAAACTTGCAGACATTTTACTTTCACAAAAATAACACAAGAAATGAAAGGTAATATCTGAAAGAGCATAATAGGGGCACTTCTGCTATATATATATATATATATATATATATATATATATACACATACATACATATATATATATACATACATACATACATATATATGAAGACTTCAGATGCAAAACCCTCTAAGTGCCATCTGAAATTTCCTTCTAAAATTAGCATTTTTATCAAGCTTGTATGTTTATGTTCAGTGATTTCACTTTAATGGGAATGAAAATGACCTATTGATTGTCATTAAAGTGAAATTACTGAACCTAAATATACGAGCTTGATAAAAATGCTAATTTTAGAAGGACATTTCAGATGGCATTTAGAGGCTTTTGCATCTGAAGTCTTATATATGTATGTATACTGTATATATATATATATATATATATAATCCAAATATTTAAAATCCAATTTTCATCCTCCTATAATTCATAAAAGTGAGACCTTTGGCCAGAAGCATACTACAAATATGCTTTAATGCATAGACTAGATCAGCTCAAAGTCTACACGGCAGCATTCAGGGAAAAGGTCGTCTGAGAGACTCACAGCTAAATAGGCAGAATCCCTCTCTATGCAGTCTGCTAATCGGCTCAAGAGCAGCCCGCGGTCCGATGCATCCATGCGTCTCCAGGGAGAGCCCAGCTTAAACGCCTGTTTGGCAGCCTTGACCGCTTTGTCCACATCTGCCTGCAAGCAAAACGACAAACATGAGAGAAATATAGACTAAAACGAGCAAGGAGGAGGCTGGCCGCACACTGACTGAACTCAGTACAGTCAAAACATCTGCATAGTGCAAAAAATGCAAAGTGAATTAAAAACCTTTAGGTCTATTCCTCACACAAAGTGATCATGTTGCTCCACTGCATTGTATAGAGAGAGAAAGATCTTGATGTTCAGCCGGTTTAACCTGACATGACCTTACCTTAGCCAAGACCAGCAAACCAGTTGGTTTAAGACATTTATTATTCTTTCAATATAAATGTAATAATTCAAATATCTACCTTATCCCCCTCTGCGACTTGGCAGATAACTTCACCAGTAGCAGGATTGATGGTCGGAAACGTTTTCTTGCTTTCCGCATCGTGCCACTCATTGTTAATGAAAATCTGCAAAGAAAAAAAAGAGGCACATTAACATACTCTTGCATTTAAAAAGTGATAAATTCAACTTTTACTGTCATTATTTTCACATTGCAAATCAGTGTATAAAAATATTATAGAGCAAATATATACATGATGGCACTGGGGGAGTAAATTATGACAGCTAAAACTAAGGATGATGTGGAGGAAATGCGATAACTTGTGATGCATCATCAGTTAATTCTATGATAAGTGTTTTGAAAAACGATTTCCATTAGTTGCAAGTGTATTCCTGTGCACTGCATTTTTTTTTTTACTGTAGCCTTAAAACGTAAAGCCACACAATGTGAAATCTTCAAAATAAATGTTAACAAAAACATCAGATATTATTTATAATTGCATTGCATCTTTGCTCAACTAGTTAAATCATTCGGTTATATTATACAGCGATATTATTCTCACTCAGTCTATTCTCTAATATCTGCATCAACATCACATTCATCTTAAAGTGTGATGTTGTAATAAATGTATTATTACTCATTAAATATATTATTAATGTTTTTAATGATTAATATTTTTAATGACATTATTATATTATTAATACTCATTAATGTTTAACTTTTTACTACACATTTGCGCAGTTTTGGAGGATATGGTTTTTTTATGTACATTTTTTTTATGTAAGATTTTTTATGTAAAATTCACTTTAAAAAAAAGGTAGACAATTCTAACTTTAATTCATTAAAAAAAGAGCTGCACTTCTTAACGTCCCTAAATTATAATGAAATTATTTGTCCCAACCAATAGTTGATGAATGATGTACAAGCTCAATATTTACTTAAAAAAAAAAAAAAAGATACTCCATTTCACTAGCACATCAATTCCTGCCACAAAAAGAGGGAAAACAACCCCACCTCACTCAGATAGAGAGAGAGATAAGGTAAACAGGGAATGACTCTTTCGTTATGGAGGCGGGGTTTGCAAACATGGCAAGAGGCTATAAAACGCAACGATTCGACGACAGAGACATTTAACTAAGGAACATGAAAATATTAGCTACGCAACTATCAGCGTAATGATACGTTTAATTAAGACGTGAGTTTGAATATTAGCAACATATTGATATTTGATATTACATAAAAATAAACATCCATGTGCATTAAAGTCCCAGCGTTTGGGGCATTACCTTGTTGTAGTAAACGTCTGGGTGAATGTTCGGTGCAGGAATCGTTGAATGCTGACATGCTGAGATACGAAAAACTTGTGGAAAAGTTCGGGAGCAAACCGTGCGCAGCATTTTCTACTCGCTTGCCTTGAACTGATGATGAACTCGAAGTTCAGAAACGCGTTCGCTTCTGCAAGAGACGTTGCCAGATCTTTTACAGGGAACAATTGTTTAAATACCAGTCCACTGCCACGCGTTTACATAACACTACAGTTATTCACAATCTTTGTATATTCTCTCTTTTTATCTATCCCTTGACAACATTTTTTTACCAACAAATAACTCGTAATGACATGGAAACAAATGTCCAAAAATCGTGGACCTGGCAACAACCAGTAATGACGTGCGTGTAAAAGTCCTAGTGATTAATCCAGCAACAATAACAAAAACATAATCCATTTTAGAGAAAATAAAAGAATCCTGCAATAGAATGTAGATTTTTTTTTAATAATTAAATTGTATAAAAATATACGGGGAACTGGAGTAATAATATTTACATGTGCTGGCTTTTACTTTTATTTTTTGAAAGACAAATCACGTGACATCGTGTGGCCGTGAAAGTCATGTGATTGCGATTTAACGAACATGGCGTCGCATTTATTTTGTGGCAGAGTAAACCTAAATATTTTGAGAGAGGCTGCACGAAAAGACCTGCGTGAATTTTTAGATAAATGTTCTGGAAGCAAGGTAAAGCTTTTTGCCTTAATAAACATGCAGAGTAGTCATTCTTCTGCTGTCACTCTAACATTCATTCAAATCTACTTCCCTTGTGAGAATGTAAACTGCACTCTGTGTTATTGTTGAATTGAACGAGTATTATTACTGCAAATACCGTTCAGCGATACTGTCAATGGACATGTAACGTGTCGTCATCCTTTAATTCATCTGTTGTTGTTGTTTTTAATAAGGCCATTGTTTGGGACGAGTATCTTACTGGACCTTTTGGGTTAATTGCTCAATATTCCCTTTTGAAGGTGAGAAACTGTACACAACTATTACCAAAAAATACACATATACTGCAGTGAGTGCACACTATATATATATATATATATATATATGTGTGTGTGTGTCTCTTATTCTCGTCAAGCATGCATTTATTTGATCAAAATACAGAAAGAACTGTAATATTGTGAAATATTATTACAATTTAAAATAATGGTTTTCAATTTTAATATACTTTAAAATAGTATGTATTTCTATGATACAAAGCTGGATTTTCACTTTTCAGCATCATTACTTTAGTGTCACATGATCCTTCAGAACTCATTCTAATATGCTGATTTGATACTCAGTTATTATTAATGTTGGAAACAGTTATATATTTTTTTGACATGTGATTTTTATTTTTATAATTTTTTCGGGATTCTTAGATTAACAAAACGTTAAAAAGAACTGCATTTATTCCAAATAGAAACCTTCTCTAACAATATAAACCTTTACTATGACTTTATCGATGTAATACATCATTGTTAAATAAAACGTCATTGTTAAATGAAATTAAATAATACTTTCTTTCAAAAAAGGAAAGAAAAAATCGCTGACCCCAAACTTTTGAACGTTAGTGTATATATATTTAAAATATTTCTATTTTAAATAAATGCTGTTATTTTTGTAGCTCTTTTTTTTGTCAAAGAATCCTGAAAAAGTATCATAGGTTAAAAAAATAAATTGATAAATAAATTGATAATAAATCAATTTCTGAAGGATCATGTGACACTGAAGACTGGAGTAATGATGATGCTGAAAATTCTGCTTTGTATCACAGAAATAAATTATATTTTTAAATATTTTAAAATAACCATTATTTTTTCTGTACTTTTGATCAAATAAATGTAGGCTTGATGAGGATAATAGACTTCAAAAACATAAAAAATAGTAATGTTTCCAAACTTCTGACCGGCACTGAGTCTATACTGTAAAACACTTGTGACATTTGCCCTTTACATTTTTCTTATCATTCACATGATTTTATTAAAAAGGAACATGAGGTCGAGAAAATGTTCACTCTCAAAGGGGGTCGTATACCGTCGGCTGCCGTCAAGAATATTGTCTTTTTTGTCCGACCGAGGTTGGAGTTGATGGACATCATTGCAGAAAATGTTGCAAGGTAAGTCTCATTTCTATAAAGAAATTGCTGAATCTGAGTTTTTTTTTTTGGCAAGAGTGTGCAGCATTAAACTGAACAAATGGCCTAGGATGATTTTGAATCTAAACAAATACAAAAAGATTTCATCACACTTAAAAATAAAGGCTCTTATTTGATTTAATGGTTCAGTGAAGAACCTTTAACACCGATTGAATCTTTTCATTTCACAAAAGGTTGTTCATAGTAGAAAAAAATGTTCTTGAGATTATTAAAATGGAAGAAATTTTAATTTTAAGAAAGCTTCTCCATAAAAAAACTTTTTTAAAGAGTCAGTGTATTATGAACTTTACATAAAATGTGCTGATTTTCAATTTGAGACGGGTGCTCCCACAATAACTTGCATAGCAGATATTTTAATTAGTTTTAGTTAGTCGTCAGTGCCTGTAATGCTGCCTTGCTGATGATGCTTTGTGATATTTGCATCGCAGTGAGGATAAATTACAGCCCCGAGATTTCCATATTCTGTTTGTGCCTCGCCGGAGTCTCCTGTGTGAGCAGCGTCTGAAGGAGAAAGGGGTTCTCAACTCGTTTACAAACATCGACGAGTACATTCTGGACCTTATACCTTATGATGGAGACCTTCTTTCCATGGAGTCTGAGAGTTCATTTAGGGTAAGACACTTATTACATGGCTTGGTTGAACTCTAATGTAGAATGTGGTCTGTTATTGTCTTTTATTAATTAGTTTTTTTAATCAGAGTTGGACTTTCTGTTATTTAGATTTTTTTAGACGCCATATTCAAAAACACGATTTAGTAAAGCTAAGCTACAAAAATGTCTCCTTCTAAAATGTGTGACTTTACAACAGCAAAGGTTTATCAAACTTTCTGGGAAAGCAGATGTTATTTGTCATAGACTTTTTGAAAAATCATTAGAAATTATGCATCAAAAAATTTAAATCTATCCCAGATGTTCTGTACTCTGGGGAAAAAATAAAAGTGTATGATATGACCATGTTTTAGCGGATATATCCATGAGCAATGTTAATATAACTTGTTTTTTTGTGTGTGTGAAGGAGTGTTATTTAGAGAATGATCAGACAAGCCTGTATCACGCTGCCAAGGGCCTCATGACTTTGCAAGCACTTTACGGGACGATACCGCAGATCTTTGGCAAAGGAGAGTGTGCAAGGGTGAGTAGAAAAGCACTCGTGGCAACTTTGCTATCTTAGCTGCTCTTTTCAAACATTTGATGCCATGAATCTCGCAAACGTCATTTCTAGCATCTTGTTCTTCCTCAGTGATGCATATTTATGGAAGTTTGTTTCCATAGAATAAAAAATTATGCAATTCTGACTTTTGTTCTCAATTGCGAGATATAAACTCACAATTCGGACTTTTTTTCTTGCAATTGTAAGTTTATATCCCACAATTCTGACTTTTTTTTTGCAATTGTAAGTTTATATCCCACAATTCTGGCTTTTTTTTGCAATTGTAAGTTTATATCCCACAATTCTGACTTTTTTCTCAATTGCGAGATATAAACTCACAATTCTGACTTTTTTTCTTGCACAATTCTGACTTTTTTTCTTGCAATTGTAAGTTTATATCCCACAATTCTGACTTTTTCTTGCAATTGTAAGTTTATATCCCACAATTCTGAATTTTTTCTTGCAATTTTAAGTTTATATCCCACAATTCTGACTTTTTTTTCTTGCAATTTTAAGTTTATATCTCACAATTCTGATGTTTTTTCTTGCAATTTTAAGTTTATATCTCACAATTCTGATGTTTTTTCTTGCAATTGTAAGTTTATATCCCACAATTCTGACTTTTTCTTGCAATTGTAAGTTTATATCCCACAATTCTGTCGTTTTCTTGCAATTGTAAGTTTATATCCCACAATTCTGAATTTTTTCTTGCAATTTTAAGTTTATATCCCACAATTCTGACTTTTTTTTCTTGCAATTGTAAGTTTATATCCCACAATTCAGACTTTTTTTCTTGCAATTTTAAGTTTATATCCCACAATTCAGACTTTTTTTCTTGCAATTGTAAGTTTATAACTCACAATTCTGACTTTTTTCTTGCAATTGTAAGTTTATAACTCACAATTCTGACATTTTTTCTTGCAATAGTAAGTTTATATACCATAATTCTGATTTTTTTCTTGCAATTGTTAGTTTATATCCCACAATTCTGACTTTTCTTGCAATTGTAAGTTTATATCCCACAATTCTGACTTTTTTTCTTGCAATTGTAAGTTTATATCCCACAATTCTGACTTTTTTTCTTCCAATTTTAAGTTTATATCCCACAATTCTGACTTTTTTTCTCAATTGCGAGAGATAAACTCACTTTTTTCTTGCATTGTGAGTTTATATCCCTCAATTCTGACATTTTTTGCAATTGTAAGAAACTCATTATTCAGACTTTTTTTCTCGTTAAACTGATATGTGAGATATAAATTCAAAATATTTTCATTATTCTGCCATCTTTCATCCTGACTTCATAACTCGAAATTCTGCATTTATATCTCACAATTAAAAATGATTTATAATTTTTTATTCTGTGGCGGAAACAAGCCTCCATTCTAATTTGTAGTAGCTTGATAAACACATTTTTGTTTTCCATTTCACTGATGTATAAAAATATGTTAATCGTTTGATTTGTATGCATTGTGCTGTGTCTCTCAGCATGTGGCCAACATGATGCTGCGGATGAAGAGAGAGTTTGCAGGTCATGCTCAAATCCTGCCTGTGTTCGACACACTTCTCCTGCTGGATCGTAATGTGGACTTGCTGACACCATTAGCCACTCAACTTACATACGAGGGTCTTATCGACGAGATCTATGGCATCACCAATGGTAAAGAATTTAAAAACGTGTTTGGACACGAAAGAAAGCTCTCGTTTGCTCATGCCTGGGTTGCCTGACAGGTTACGTGAAGCTTCCTCCTGAGAAGTTTGCACAGAAGAAACAGGGAGAAGGCGGGAAAGATCTTCCCACTGAGCCCAAAAAACTGCAGCTCAACTCAGCCGAGGAGCTTTATGCCGAAATACGTGACAAGAACTTCAATGCCGTCGGTGCGGCTCTCAGCAAGAAAGCCAAGATCATATCAGCCGCGTTCGAGGTTTGTGCTGCTTTTGTGTCGCAAAAACTGTTTAAAATCAATACATTGCTCAAAATTGTTTTGAAAAGAAGTTTACAATTGATAAGAATTGTTTTCTGTGTGAATATATGTTAAAATGTGATTTATTCCTGTGATTTCCAGCATCATTACTCCAGTCGTCAGTCACATGACCCTTCAGAAATCACTCTAATATGAGGATCTGATGCTCACGAAACATTTCTGATTATTATCAATGTTGAAAACAGTTGTGCTGCTTCATATTTTTGTGGATACCATGATACGCTACCATTTAAACATTTGGAGTAACTCAAATCTTTTTTAAGTGATTCAAGTGATTCAAGTGACAGTAAAAACATTTATAAATGTTCATTTTTTTATTTCAAATACATGCTGTTCTTTTGATTTTTCTATTCAATTTTTCTAGAATCCTGACTATTTAAAAAAAATTATCACAAAAACTAAGCAGCAAAAACTGTTTTCAACATTGATAATAATAAGAACAATTTTTAATAATTGAGCAGGAAATCATCATATTAGAGTGATTTCTGAAGGATCATGTGACTGAAGACTGGAGTAATGATGTTGAACATTAACTATTTCATTTATTATATTTATTTATAGTTATTACTGTATTTTCGAGCAAATAAATGCACCCTTGATGAGCAGAACTGCTGGTTTTCTTGTTTCTCTGATAGGAACGACACAATGCAAAGACTGTTGGGGAGATTAAACAGTTTGTTTCGCAGTTGCCTCACATGCAGGCGGCTCGCAGCTCATTGGCTAATCACACCTCCATCGCTGAACTCGTCAAGGACATAACGAGTGAGTCTGAGACCAATCATTCATACGTTCAGAAATAAAAGCAATTTTCTGAAGTCAATTAGCATAGACAACAATGTCCCTCAGTGAGAATCATATGCATTTTAGCAAGAAAGCAGGCTGGTAATGTTTAACACATCTCATTTCTGATGAACACTTTTCATCATTAGTCTAAAAACAGGCAAATATTTATTTGAATGCATGTGCAGTTCAGCTAACAAACTCACAAATTAAAATAATTTAGATTCTTGCCCATTATGGCGAAGCTAAACATTTAACAATGAAATTACT
Source organism: Pimephales promelas (assembly GCF_988280905.1). Classification (NCBI taxonomy): domain Eukaryota; kingdom Metazoa; phylum Chordata; class Actinopteri; order Cypriniformes; family Leuciscidae; genus Pimephales; species Pimephales promelas. The sequence goes on along the minus strand of NC_142772.1, from coordinate 2,701,537 downwards.
ACTTAAGAAAATACAGTTCAATTTGTGGAAGATTTTTTATTGATATGAGAGAATGCATTTTCAATAGCGAAATGTTACAGTTCTCTCTGATTACCTCACAAATTCAATTACATGTCTAATTATTAACTCCTTTCTAGTGAAAAAATGTGTCAATAACTACATTGTTATAGCGCAAATGACCTTTCCTGATATCAATAATTATTACTTTTAATTATAACTTTTAAAATCTTTTTTTTTTATTCTAATTTGTACTGTAATTTGTTTTTCATTGGTGGTATTTTTATTTTTAAATAAATAATCTATAACAGTAAAAGTAAAAAAAAAAGTTTTTTTTTTTTATTAAATAAATATTATACTAAATTACTTTTTACTGTAATGATACTTTTTACAAATTATCTTTAATCCATTTGTAGATGTCTGAAGTACTGAATCCAACATGTTAAAATTAATTTGCAGATCTTACATGTAATTCTTGTTATACATTGTATGTTTATTTATTTGTCAATATTTAAAGAGGGCTCTTACTAGTAATGTAGAATTACCAGCTAATCACAATAAATGACCTTACATTAAATATAGCTGTTATTACTGGTGAAAACAGAAATCTAACTAGACGCATTTAGAAACATGGACTAGCTGGAAACTAGCCTTTTATGTAATGAACTTTTAACTTAACTTAAAGAATTAACGTGATTAAGTTATTCAGTCAAGTGGATCATTCTTTTCATTCATTCTTAATCATAATCATTCTTCTGATAATACCAAGAATTATCACTAAGTGAAAATATTTAATATTCTATACATGTGATTTGCAGTGGCCCATAAATATAATATAGATTTTATTTAGATGATTAAATGTAGTATTAATGAATTATCTCCTGCTTTTCAGCCTCGGAAGCCTTCTTTGACAGTCTGACCGTTGAACAAGAGTTTATGACTGGAGTGGACACAGACAAGGTGCTTTGTTTTCTTTATGATTTCAATATAAAGGCAGTGTCATTTAAAGTTGTCATGAAATGCTAGTCACCTTTACTTTAAAGGGATAGTTCACTTTGAAAATAAGGTTTAAGATGAGAACATTCCAGGATTTTTCTCCATATAATGGACTTCAATGGGAACCAAACGGTTCAAGGTCCAAAAGACACTTTCTTGAACCTTGAACCGTTTGGTTCCCATTGAAGTCCATTATATGGAGAAAAATCCTGGAATGTTTCCATCAAAATCCTTAATTTCTTTTCGACTGAAGAAAGAAAGACGTGGACATCTTGGATGACATGGGGGTGAGTAAATTATCAGCAAATTTTTTTCAAAAGTTTCCTTTCATTTTTGGTATGTTTTATCTTACCTCAAGGGCATCCAAGATGTAGGCGTCTTTGTTTCCGCAGTATTTTCAATTTTGATATTTTTAGGTCAAACCGTTCGTGTCTGTCACTCATATAATGGAGGTCTATGGTCACCACCTCAAAGAGCATGCACAGAGAAGTCCAAATTAAACATGATTTAATGACTCGTGAATGTAAGTACACATTGATGGCCTAAGACACGAAACGAGCATGATTCAGTGATGCAAACAGGGTTCAGTTCTGCTGTAAAAAGACAACAGTAAACAGTCGATATTCAGTTGAAATCAGTGATCCTAGTGAAACGGCTTCTGGAACAAGAACGGATGTGGGCGGGGCTTGATTTTTGCGGTGGGAAATTGATGGTTTTCTATTGGTGGATCTCGTGTGAGTGACAGGTTGCCCCGCCCCCTTCATCAGAGAAGAGAAGCGAAGGCGCGACGCTTCAAGAGGAAGTTATTCTGATTCATGATTACCAGGAACATGATTTTAAAACAGTAATAATATGCACAGATAAATTTATAATAAATACCACAATATTCCATAAAGAATTGTCAATTTTGATTTCATGGTGACTTTTATCCAAATCATTATTAGTATAAATACGATAAACATCTCTGCACTCATTATTGTTCGAACTGAAAATAATGAAATAATGAATATTGTACTTTGTTTTAATCCACTGTGAACCGTGAATATATTTCAGGTTTGTTTTCATGTGTTTCTCGTCACTGATATGATCGTGTGTGATTTCCCTCTCAGGTCAGCACGTATATAGAAGACTGCATTGCACAGAAAGACCCGCTGATCAAGATCCTGCGACTGGTGTGCATGCAGTCCGTCTGCAACAACGGCCTCAAACAGAAAGTCCTCGACTACTATAAGAAGGAGATCCTTCAGGTACCGCTCACTTTTATTTGCATAACGGTTAACTGTTGGATCACATGTGGCTCGATAACCAATCACATTAAGGCCGTTAAGACAATTGACATGTTTGTGATTTGTTGGTTTAGACGTATGGATACGAGCACATTCTGACCGTCAAGAACTTGGAAAAGGTTGGGTTACTCAAACCTCAAAGCGCCATGAGAAACAACTACCCCACAATCAGGAAAACACTCAAACTGTGGATGGAGGACGCCAATGAACAGGTTTGTCCAGCTACTCATTTTCAATAAGGTTCAGTGTTTTTATATAACTGAAAATATATATATAACTTACTGAGTGCTTAACCTAACCCTAACCTTAAAGGAGTAGTTCACTTTTCAAAAAACTTTTGCTGATAATTTACTCACCCCCATGTCATCCAAGATGTCCATGTCTTTCTTTCTTCAGTCGAAAAGAAATTAAGGTTTTTAATGAAAACATTCCAGGATTTTTCTCCATATAATGGACTTCAATGGGAACCAAACGGTTCAAGATCCAAAAGACAGTTTCAGTGCAGCTTTAAACGATTCGAGACGATGAATAAGGGGATTTTTCTCCATATAATGGACTTCAATGGGGTCCAAACGGTTCAAGATCCAAAAGACAGTTTCAGTGCAGCTTTAAACGATTCGAGACGATGAATAAGGGTCTTATCAAGCGAAATGATCGCTCATTTCAAAAATAAATAAGTTTAAGTTTTATAAGCTCAAATGCTCACCTTGCTCTGTTCTGTGAGCGTTCGTGACTCTCCTGTTCGATCTCGTTCATCAAAATGAACAAATCTTTTCCGAATCATTTGGTTCATTCAACGAACGAATTGACTCGGAAAAAGATTCGTATAAAGGAATCGTATAAAGCCCTTTGAACAGTTTGCAGTTTGTACTGAAACTCTCATTTGGACCCCATTGAAGTCCATTATATGGAGAAAAATGCTGGAATGTTTTCATCAAAAAACTTAATTTCTTTTCGACTGAAGAAAGAAAGACATGGACATCTTGGATGACATGGGGGTGAGTAAATTATCAGCAAAAGTTAAAAAAATAAAAATAAACTACTCCTTGAACTCAAAAGTTGAGCTAATATACTATTTTCAGGCACAAACAAACAGATGTAATTTAAACTAAATAACTTAATGGCTTGATGAGCAGAAGAAGACTTTAAAGAACAATAAAAATACTATTTACTTATAAAGTTGTTTCTTTTGAAATGTTTCCAAACTTTTGACTGGTACTATATATATATATATATATATATATATATGAAGAGTTCAGATGCAAAAGCCTCTAAATGCCATTTGAAATGTTCTTCTTGAATGATGATTTTTATCAAATGTGTATATTTAAGTTCAGTAATTTCACTTAAATAACAATTAATAGGTAATTATCATTGCCATTTAAGTGAAATCACTGAACTTAAATATACAAGCTTGATAAAAATGATCATTCTAGAAGAAAATTTCAAATGGCACTTCAAATGAACTCTTCATATATATATATCATGTCAAAAGTTTGGAAATGTTACAAAAGAAACAAATTTATAAGTTGTTATTTGGGTTTTTAAGTTATATACGCACACACACAATGTGTAGGTATCTCTCAGTACACATTATTTTATATGTGTTTGCTTGATGTGATTATATATATGAACAAATCAATTTATTTTTAAAAAGTGTATTGTTTATAGCCGTTTCAATCCCTAGATGACGGTGGCTCTTGCAAGCCCGTCTGTGTTGCTCATGCTAATGTGACTGTTCACCGTCCCTCAGAACCCGAACGACATCTCGTACGTGTACAGCGGCTACGCCCCGCTCAGTGTGCGCCTGACTCAGGTCCTGGCCCGGCCCGGCTGGAGGAGCATCGAGGAGGTGCTGAAGATGCTGCCCGGACCACACTTTGAGGAACGACAGCAGGTTCCCACGGGCCTTCACAAGAAGCGTAAGTGATGAGTATCACATTATTAAAGGTGCAGTCTGCTAGAATGACAACTAGTGGTCGGAATAGGTACTGCAGTCCAATTCAAAATATTAGAGATCGTGGTTTCTCCCACCGCCGCCTCAGACTCGACGCTCACACGGGTCGACAGTTTGAGACACGCAACAGGAACGAGCGCAATGGACAATGAAAACAGGCAAATTAGCATCGAGCAGTATCACAGACCAAAACAATAACACACATTCCAGCCGTAAACGTACTTTTCAAAGTTAAATAACTGGCTATAGAAGTGTTTTTTTAGCGAAACGAGTGTGAACTTAGCATGTTTCCTCAATATATGCAAACATATGGTATTTTTATGCTTTAATAGAGTGAAAAATTTAGAAAATGGTCTTTTTAGATCAATGTCTTGACCAAGCTATATATGGCGAATCTCGGCTGCATGGAAAAAGTAAACATGCAACTTTATATAAAAAATTGGGAGATAATGCAAAGTATGTCCAACTTTATCCACGCACATAAAGTACATTTATGTAAAGTGATATATGATTGATTGCTTTTATTTTTGCAAAATGTGACTATATTATCGCCCAGCTCTAATCTTCTACAAGGCATTAAGATAGTCAAACCGAAATGTATTCTGACATCTTCAACATTTCTGACATTATCACAGTTTATTCGTGATAGTTTAGAAAATGGTAATAAAATATGACAAGAACTCGGTCAAATCAGTTGATATTTCACTGGATGAGCATCAGATCATTTAGTGTGTGCAAAGACGCTCATTTCAGATCTGTAAGCCATAAATACCAAGATGCTATATTTTCTAAACGTCATAATTATTTATTAACAAAGGAGTATTCATTACTTCAACGAGCTCATTGTATCTGCATTAAATTATTACATTGTTTAAGTAATTTATTTTTTGAAATAACTGGGGTCTATTTCTGAAATACATCACTCTATTGTAATGTGGCTGCTTTAAAATGATGTGTATTGTGAAAAGCGTTATACAAAAAAACGTGAAATGAATTGAATATATGGTGAATCTCGGCTGCATGATCTCCCATCCCTTTATATAAAGTTGCATGTATAAATATGTCCAACTTTATCCACATACAGTACACTCTCATATAAAGCGATATACACTCACCGGCCACTTTATTAGGTACCCCATGTTAGTAACGGGTTGGACCCCCTTTTGCCTTCAGAACTGCCTCAATTCTTCGTGGCATAGATTCAACAAGGTGCTGGAAGCATTCCTCAGGGAGTTTGGTCCATATTGACATGATGGCATCACACAGTTGCCGCAGATTTGTCGGCTGCACATCCATGATGCGAATCTCCCGTTCCACCACATCCCAAAGATGCTCTATTGGATTGAGATCTGGTGACTGTGGAGGCCATTTGAGTACAGCGAACTCATTGTCATGTTCAAGAAACCAGTCTGAGATGATTCCAGCTTTATGACATGGCGCATTATCCTGCTGAAAGTAGCCATCAGAAGTTGGGTACATTGTGGTCATAAAGGGATGGACATGGTCAGCAACAATACTCAGGTAGGCTGTGGCGTTGCAACGATGCTCAATTGGTACCAAGGGGCCCAAAGAGTGCCAAGAAAATATTCCCCACACCATGACACCACCACCACCAGCCTGAACCGTTGATACAAGGCAGGATGGATCCATGCTTTCATGTTGTAGACGCCAAATTCTGACCCTACCATCCGAATGTCGCAGCAGAAATCGAGACTCATCAGACCAGGCAACGTTTTTCCAATCTTCTATTGTCCAATTTCGATGAGCTTGTGCAAATTGTAGCCTCAGTTTCCTGTTCTTAGCTGAAAGGAGTGGCCCCCGGTGTCGTCTTCTGCTGCTGTAGCCCATCTGCCTCAAAGTTCGACGTACTGTGCGTTCAGAGATGCTCTTCTGCCCACCTTGGTTGTAACGGGTGGTTATTTGAGTAACTGTTGCCCTTCTATCAGCTCGAACCAGTCTGGCCATTCTCCTCTGACCTCTGGCATCAACAAGGCATTTCCGCCCACAGAACTGCCGCTCACTGGATGTTTTTTCTTTTTCGGACCATTCTCTGTAAACCCTAGAGATGGTTGTGCGTGAAAATCCCAGTAGATTAGCAGTTTCTGAAATACTCAGACCAGCCCTTCTGGCACCAACAATCATGCCACGTTCAAAGTCACTCAAATCACCTTTCTTCCCCATACTGATGCTCGGTTTGAACTGCAGGAGATTGTCTTGACCATGTCTACATGCCTAAATGCACTGAGTTGCCGCCATGTGATTGGCTGCTTAGAAATTAAGTGTTAACGAGCAGTTGGACAGGTGTACCTAATAAAGTGGCCGGTGAGTGTGTACCTTTATCATTGCAAAATGTAATTACCACCCTGCTGTGATCTGCTAAATGCGATTAAAAGCATTATGATATTATAAATAGTGCTGGGCAACATCCATAATAAATGTGTGTGTGCTGTGTATAACATGCATGTATATATTTAAGAAATATTTGTGTGTATGTTTATTTTATATATAAATAACACATTGTAGCCCTCAAACCGTATTCACTTTATAGCCCATAATCCTGTAATTGTGGATTCAGGTGTGATCCTAATTTTTATTTATTATAAATGTTATATCACTGTCTTCGATAAAGTTTTTTCTATCCATTTATGGTGTTTTTATTTATTTTGGGGGTATTTTTGAATTGATTTACCTCAAAAAGTACCATGTTTTCTATGTAAATTATGCTTATTTTTATGTTATATTTTTAAAATATCATTCCAATAAGTTCTTAGAGCTAAAACCTAAAGATGAAGTGACTTTGCTGTCACCCGGTGTCTTATTTTGGCTTATTTTAGAATGCTCGAAATTACAGTTTTTCCCATTCATTTCTAGGGGTGCCCATTTCTGACCCAAATACAAGATTAATACTTCTCTAGATTATTGTTGATTGCTCTCTTTCATTTGTAGGTCAGCCAGGAGAGAACCGCACCACCCTGGTGTTCTTCCTCGGCGGTGTGACTTACGCTGAAATCGCTGCCCTGCGCTTCTTATCCAACATGGAGGATAGTGGGACTGAGTACATTATCGCAACCACCAAACTGATCAACGGAACCAGCTGGATAAAGTCTCTCATGGACCATCCTGAGGAAAACGTACCGTAAAGCAGCCACTGCCGTTCAGATGAGCGTCTTTCGTCTCCGCATGAGCCCAAACGCTTATGTTTTGTATAGTTCAACTCCCGATGCTATCGTTCAGATCATTTTGAATGATCACGAGGATGTCTTAAACGTCTGTTGCCCATTACGATACTCATTTATGTACGTTTTTGAACAAGATTTGTGTCGACAGATACTGTAAGTGTATAAACGTACTAATGTCGGTTAGCCAGCTTGCCTTAACTGGCTCAAAACTTCTTTTTGAATGCATTTAAAGTCTATATACATATATATATGTTGGCTTTATATTAGCACTTGTTTATTGAAAGGACTAAATTGAATTCAATGAAGTAAACTACTATGCTTAAAATCGCCTCTGGATATTATTAAAACGCAAGTATTATACCTTATAAATTAGGGATACACCGATATGAAAACTTTGGCTGATACCATTAACTGATAATTCTGTTTATTTGAAAACTAATGACTGATATTTAGGCTAATAAATAATTTTTTTAATATAATTTGAGTCCCACCATGACTCAAGCACACATTTATAATGTTCTTATTTTAATTGTATATAGCCGATATGACAGACTTGTTGCTCTGAACTGTATTTATTTTTTTAAAGTGATTTCAATCATATTTCAAGTAATTTAAAACCATCATGTTGAACAATGCGCATCTGAAGTGTCTTTTATTGGCTTTAATATTATCAGCCAAACTTTCTTATCGATATGGTGGCCGATATATTGTGCATCCCTATTATAATATTCATAGCTCTGAGATCTTGGTTTATCCTCATTACCTCAGCATGCATGACTGGGCAGAACAAGTTTCGAATGATGTGTAAATGTAGGGAGTGGTTTAAAATAGATGTAACCATAAATCCAGCATGTGAGTTTTCTAAATGATGAAGGGCACATGAAAATGATTTCAACCAGATAATTTAATCTTAAACTCATGGGTGCATCTGAAATCGTTCCACTCGTGCTGATCACAGGTACAGCTTGATGAGCTCGTCGCTGACGGCCGAGGGCGTCAGCACCCCGAGGTCCGTGAAGAGTAACGTGATGAGGGATGGAGGGGTGTAGTCGATCAGCGGGTGCTCCTGGCTGAGGTCCACTGTTTTCAGGATATCTGCTTTATACTGAAAGAGATATTATGGACCTGTTTATGTATAATAAGTGGAGCTCTGTTTAAACTAAAATGAAGATTGGCCCATGGTGTACATGACTTTCTTTATTCAGATGAAGTGTTGCTTTATAATGGAAGTGGATCGCAACCAACAGTTTGAAGCTCAAAAGCATGCATCTATCCATCATAAACGAACATATCATATTTAACCCTCTGATGGTCCTCGGTCACCTCTGACCGAATAATTTTGTGTTTTGAATTTTAAAAAAATCACAGCTTCATCGGGAAGTTATGATACTTGGTATGTGAATTTAAAAAAATGAGGTCATGATCCGAGCATGCTAAGTGGTCGTAAAAAAATAGTCACACTCGTGGTCTTCGGTCAAAAATGACCGACCCATGGGAAATGAATGGGATTTTACAAAAAAACAAAAATTCTCTGAATTTTTGTCTGTACAATCTACAAATCAGCCACGATTCTAAAAGAAAGTACACCACAGTAAAGGGGTGAGACTCTACAACATCAAGAGTGCAAAAAATTCACACCCACACACATTTTTATACACCTACACACCAAAAAATTCAGATTACAAAAAATCTGTTTTGAATTTTTAAAAATCACAGCTTCATCTGAATGTTACGAAACTTGGTGACATTTCTGGCATTATGTATGTGAACACAAAAAAAAAAATGAGTTCATGATCCGAGCATGTTAAGTGGTCATAAAAAAATTTGTCACAATTTTGGTCTTCGGTCAAAAATGACCCCCATAGGAAATGAATGGGAAATTGACAAAAAACACATTTTTTCACATTTAAAAAAAAAAAAAAATTATTCTACATAAAATGTTATACTTGAATGAATTGTATTTTTGATATAAATTCTGAAAAAAAAAATGGGTATAAAATTTGCTTATAGCAACACCCTTCTCTTTCTAATCCATTGTTTGGCTGTAATTATAATGCATTGCAAAAACTAACACTTTATGACTATTTAAAAAAAAAAATCTAAAACTTAATAAGAAATCGTTTTTGAGATAGTTTCAAATATATATTCAAATCCACAAAAAGTAAATGTGTTCATAAACAGCTGGGGAATTCACGTGCCTCTCCATAAAGAGCTGTACATGCCATCTAGTGGTTACACCATGATTCTACGCCTTTTCTCTATACTGTAACCAGATGGTGCTAATTTTCTTCAAAAATATTTTTTGAAGAAGGCCTAGACTCTATATTAAACTAAAATACTGCATTAATACTTAAAAAAAAATACATATATATATATATATTTTTTTTCTATGGCAGAAATAGACCATAAATATAGCTTAAATATTAATAAATTCAATCAAATTGTCTCAAAATACTAAAATTAAAAAGAATAAATATTATAGAACAAAAGTAAATTGCATTGGTTTTTACTGGGATGGAGGAAGTTTAATTTTTAGGTGTCCGGTCACTTCTGACTGGGAAGGCTCAGGACTTGACTCCTAAACGAAGACCATCAGAGGGTTAACATGTTACAAAGTAAAATTCAAGCTTCCAGCCAAACGTGAGTCTACTTGTGTATAAAGCGCAACTTATGACGTCGGAAGTAGCGTATTGTGTCATGGTGTAATGTAAATATCAGCAGTGCGTTGCATAAGTTGCGCTTTACACTTAAAGGTGCTATATGTAGTTTTTAGCGGCCTCTAGCGGTGATGTTTCAGATTGCAACAAGAATTGCTCAAGTGTGTGTGTGCTCGAACACAAGAGTGATCACTCACGGTACACGGCCACACTGAGACTTTACACACACCGGAGAAAGCGTCACACAACTCATGTAAACTCCCACTGCAACGTTACAATAGTTATTTCACTTTATAAAGTAAATCTGAATATTTTTCTTACACAAATGCACGACTTTGCTTCGGAAGGCCTGGAGCCGTGTAGAGTTTGTTTATGACGGATAGATGCACGTTTTTGAGCTTTAATCTGTTGGTTGCGATCCACTGCCGTTATAAAGCTTGGAAGAGCCTGGACATTTTTTAATATAACTCAGATTATATTGACAGTCATGTACACCTAGGATGGTTGAGGGCGAATAAACATGGGCTAATTGTCATTTGAAAGTGAACTACTCCTTAAAGGTCTGTCGTAATTACGAGATTCCAACTTCGTAGAACTGGGAATTACGACTTGTGAACTGGGAATTTTGTGAGAGCTCAAACTTGCACCATGTGACCACTGCAGATTCATTTTAGGTGTTGATAACATTGAAAGGAATAACTCTCAATCCGAAGACGTGAACAGCTTCAACGTCACATAACGTCATCTCGTAATTACGCGGCATTACCTTGAATCTATCGGGTACGTCTTGCTGGTTAAGAGGGTAGAGCCGCACAAACTTAAAACTTTCTGCCACCACATAAAATGGTTTGTTGTGCGCCTTCGAACACACAGCCATCTGATAGGTGCCAATCTAGGACATGAAGGAATGAATAGTTTGATCAAAATAAGGAATGAATGGTAAGAAATAAATGCATTTTTTTTAAGGCAAGACACAAGGCAAAACCGTTGTTTTATTAGGCACTGGTCAATTAAGAGATTTTGGCCTTTTTTTTTCTAGACTAGTGGAAATAAAACACCCATTTATCTGTAAATTACCTTTAAAATACGTTTTAAAATTGCAAGATTCAGTCAGAAATCTCCACTTTAGCAGTTCTTAAACACAGCAAACATTATTCTAAACGTTTCACAGAGGGGTTTGACTGTTTATGATATGTAATTGCTAAAAACATGATTTATTATTGTCTGTTGAGAGTATTTTCTGATGTATGGAGTTTTGGATACGTCAACCAAATCAAGCGAGTAGAATTGTGAACTTGTTTTTATCCAATGTTCAGGTTTGGGTTCTGGAAGTGTATGCAAATGAGTGCATATTTAATTAGATGATGACTCATTTGCATATTTACACAACATAGTTGTTTCCGAATAGGAAGTCTCGCACATTCACAGAAAACGGCTTACTTTTACATCTTATAATAAGATTTCCCAGTAGTGTCCGGCCTTAAATACAACTGCAAACATCAAGACTACAAGTGTGTGTGTGTGTGTGTGTGTGTATTTCTGACCTTGTTTATAACACCGCCACTCTCCACAACACCCTCAGCGCCCACAATTACCAGGTCTACCTTCTCCATGATGTACCTACAATCACACAAAAACAACTAGCAGATATCATTTACTGTCGTACAAGAATTAAATGCAAAAACAAAACTAAGACACTTACCCGACTGCAGCATCGAGCACGATTGTGACGGGTATATTGAGTTTGCGTAGTTTCTGAGCCATAAGTTCACTAAGAGACCATAGGAAAAAAACATTTGTAAATGATTGCATCATTAAAAACGATTTAAACAATGTACAAATGCACATTCTTTGATTGCAAGCTTTATACACACACACATATATATATATATATATTTATATACATACACGTACAATGGTGCTTGAAAGTTTGTGAACTCCTTTCGGTGAAAGTGTTTAACAATATAAGAGGGATCATACAAAATACAAGTTTTTTTTAATTTTTTTTAGTAGTGTCCTGAATAAGATATTAATAAAAGATGTTTACATATAGACAACAGGTGCTGAATCTATAAAAATGACCCCGTTCAAAAGTGCGTGTACCCTGTTTGAAAGAGGAATCTCAAAATCATAAATTCACTGCTGTCAAGGGTTCATATATGCAAAAGTTGCAGGAAAACTGAAGATTTTTCAGGACCTGGAGGATTTTTCTGAAGAGCATTGGGCAGTTTAACTGTTCAGGACAAACAAGAGACTCAAGAACAACCATCACAAAACAACAACACAGTATTAAAGGAGAAGTTCACTTTTAAAAAAAACCTTTTGCTGATAATTTACTCGCCCCCATGTCATCCAAGATGTCCATGTCTTTCTTTCTTCAGTCGAAAAGAAATTAAGGTTTTTGATGAAAACATTCCAGGATTTTCTCCATATAATGGACTTCAATGGGAACCAAACGGTTCAAGGTCCAAAAGACAGTTTCAGTGCAAACTGTTCAAAGGGCTTTAAACGATTCCAGACGATGAATAAGGGTCTTATCAAGCGAAACGATCGCTCATTTAAAAAATAAATAACAAAGTTTAAGTTTTATAAGCACAAATGTTCGCCTTGCTCTGTTCTGTGATGAGTGTTCGTGACTCTCCTGTTCGAAGTCGTTCATCAAAATGAACAAATCTTTTTTCGTGTCATTTGGTTCATTTAATAAATGAAATGAACGAGTTGACTCTGGGAAAGATTTGTTGATTTTGATAAACGAGTTCGAACAGGAGAGTCACACAGAACAGAGCAAGGCGACCATTTGCGCTTATAAAACTTACATTTTGTTTTTATTTTTTTTAAATAATTGACCGTTTCGCTTGATAAGACCCTTATTCATTGTCTGGACTCATTTAAAGCCCTTTGAACAGTTTGTACTGAAACTGTCTTTTGGACCTTGAACTGTTTGGTTCCCATTGAATTTCTTTTCGACTGAAGAAAGAAAGACATGGACATCTTGGATGACATGGGGGTGAGAAAATTATCAGCAAAAGTTTTTTGAAAAGTGAACTACTCCTTTAAGAATCAAGGGTTCATTTTATAAATTCAGCCATTTTTGTTGTCTTGTGGATTATATGTAAACATCTTAACATGTATAACATCTTACCCAGAACATTTTGTAAAAAATCAAAATGCATTTTATATGATCCCTCTAATTTTGTTAAAATAATTTACATTTTGCAAAATCTGCAAGGGGTACACAAACTTTTAAGCACCATATATATATATCTAATGTACACAAAATGGCTTGGTTTCGTTTGGTACAATTACAAAACGCCTCTGTTAAATGTGGGTGTGCCAAACATTCTTAGTATATCACCGTAACACGAGGCAGTTTGGCAGCGCCGCCACTAGCTTAGCTTAGCATAATGAATGGAATCCTTTGTTGCCGGATAGCATGTCGTGAGTAAAAATGATTAAAAACAAAACAAACGAATTACTTGTAGAGGGTATGCGCGTGACGTCATCGTCGGCCTGCAGTTCCTCACAGTGAGTGGCAAAAAGACTGAGCGGCTGTATTTGTTTTCAGCGTGAATGCCGCGAAAAACAAACACAACACATATAAAGTGGGAAAGAGTAGTGAATAAATAGAGCGGGATAAATAAGGACAGTCATGGCTAAGGAAAAGAGGCCAATTTTGAGGGAAGTAGTTCCAGATTTTAGCGCTATGCCACATTGATCAATACGCCATTGAATCCTTTTCTGGTAATTCTGCATGTTGTCAGACAGTAAACACACTCACCCTGCTGAATCCGGTTGTGATTCAGTGACATATACTGTAAAACGTTTGTTATCAGCGGCCGCATTTTCCAGCACCTTTAACACCACTCGGGATGACGAGTGTGTGAGGATTTTCTGCAAGTGGAAGGCAGATGTGAGAGTGTGTCCAAAACAATGACAAATGACGTCTTTCAGGAAGGACTGTACTCACGGCTCCGTCTTTGATGAAGGTGTGGCACAGTTTACCCACTTTGCCTCTAGAGAGGGATATTTTCTTCAAGAAGAGTTCGCCTCTCTCTATCATCACATTCTTACACTGGGAGAGATCCTGTGTTACAGAGACAGAGACAGCATTATATGTGTGTGTGTGTGTGTGTGTGTATATATATATAGGGATGTCAAACGATTAATCGCGATTAATCGCATCCAAAATAAAAGTTTGTGTTTACATAATATATGTGTGTGTGCTGTGTATAATTATTTTGTATATATAAATACACATAAATACATAAATGCTTGTATATATTTAAGAAATATTTTCATGTATATAGATTTATATTATACATAAATATAAATATTTTATATATAAATAATTTTTTTTTTCTTAAACATACATGCATGTGTGTATTTATATATATAAAATAATTATACACAGCACACACATATATTATGTAAACACAAACTTTTATTTTGGATGCGATTAATCGTGATTAATCGTTTGACATCCCTAATATATATATATATATATATATATATATGAAGAGTTCAGATGCAAAAGCCTCTAAATGCCATTTGAAATTTTCTTCTTTAATGATGATTTTTATCAAACTTGTATATTTAAGTTCAGTAATTTCACTTAAATAACAATTAATAGGTAAGTATCACTGCCATTTAAGTGAAATCACTGAACTTAAATATACAAGCTTGATAAAAATTATCATTCTAGAAGAAAATTTCAAATGCCACTTAGAGGCTTTTGCATCTGAACTCTTCATATACTGTATATATATATATATATATATATATATACACACACACAAATATATTATACATTTACAAACTTTATGTTAGATGCGATTAATCGATTTGAGAGCCCAAATTATTTTATATGTCAGGCTTCACAGGGTTAATTCTGCACGATTGATCAGAACAGCTCCAGTATATCGTCTCTCTCGTCTCTGCTGAACTGACCGGATGCTCCAGCGAGGTCAGACTGATGAAGCGCAGGAACAGCTCTCCTCCCGACGACACGGCCACGGACGAGTCCGTCTCCTGGAGCCGGTGGATGGCCTGCGTCATGTTCTCTCTCAGGCCCAGGATAGTCTCGCCTGCAGGAGGAGGACAAGCATCGGTTCACGTCCACAACTCTCTCTCTCTCTCACACACACACACACACACACACACACACACACACACACACACACACACACACACACACACACACACAGAGAGAGAGAGAGAGCGTGACAACTCACTCTGATCCCTCTTCAGGAACTCCAGCAGGGATCGTATCGCAGCCACCGCTGAAGCCACGTCTGGGTCTTCTCGGATCTGCCCTCGGAAATACTCCACCAGTTCTGCCAAGAAAAACAAGTTCATTCATTTTAGTTTTGGGCTTGCAAGTAAAAAACATTAAATTCCCATTCTGAAGACATATTGAAATATAAATAAGATTCTGGGGGTCAACTTTTTACACTTTACAGAAAGGTTTACTTTGTTGGACAAACAAAGAACAATTTTATTTCTGTTTATTAACATTAATAAAAAATTATATTGCTCATTTTTAGTTCATGCTGGCTAATGCATGTAAACGCATGACCTTATTGTAAAGTGTTACACATTTTTCTAATGGATTTAATGTTATTTATACATTTCAGAATCTAGAAATTAATTATTTAAATAGTTTAATTATGAAACTATAAAAGCTATTCATAATTGTAATTATTAAAATATCCTATAACTACTAGTTACAGTCATGTATTAAACGTAAGTGAATAAAACAAATGAATGTCCAAACATATTAATAAAAATGTAGGTTTCATAACACACAATCGTAGCATCAGTCCCAATACATGATACTTGTCCTGAAATAAATAAATACAGTAATAATAATAGGAATAATATCAGATTGAATATTATAAATCTTCTTATTCTTCTCTTTTGAACGCTTTCTCATTGTTTTCATTATAATTATTGCAAAACAGGTGTAAAATCTGTCTAATTTTACAACATCACAGAATGAAGAACATAACATTATAGATAGATGATTAGAACACAGCTGTTAACAAAATAGCATGTAGCATCACTAAATTGGTTTTAATGACTACGTTCTCAAAACTCACCTCTTTCTTCCATATTAAAGAAACGTGCTGAACGTGTTTCAGGAGCGATGTGTGTGTGAACTCTCTCTTTCTAAGACGCTTCGCTGATGCAATGTTCCCTCATGACACTGACACTCACCCGATGAGATATTTTGACCTAGTTAACAGAATAATGTTTATTTAACTTTTTTTAGCTTAGCGACTTTGCCAACAGATTAATGTTAATTCTAAATTTACTGTATTTCCTTCAAATTAGCAACGTTACAGTGAACAAGTGGTACACTTTCTTCTTCTTTTCCCTTATTTTAAAACGGATGGACGGACCACCACGGTTGATGTGCCACCTAGAGGCCTGGAGCAAAACAGCATGAATTTGTTTGTACTCTACTAATTTGATGTAAAACTGAAAAATAAATGGGAGAATCAATAGATAAATAAAAAATAATAGAAAAATAAATTAAGAAATAAATAATAATAAGCATGGAATATTTCCCGCTCCAACACGGGAGGTGGCGCTGTGCATCTGCTAATTTAGTTCGCATCTTTCCAGTGATTACACAGAAGAAGACGTCCGAACGGCGCAAATGTAAACATATCGGGTTAAAATATCAACGAAATATTGTTATAGTGATGTAGTAGAGATATAAAAATAGCAAAAATGGCATCAGGTTTGTAAATCATTAAAAAATGTTTTTGAAAAATTAACAAGAAAACAACTTTTCATAAAAACGAACTGTGTGTGATGCTCATGTAAAACATGATGACTCGAGTGATATGGAAATGATAACGATCATTAATGTTTGCAGAAGACGAAATTAATATTCTGGTTCTGGTGCTGGATGTCAACCCAGTTTGGTGGGGTCAGCAAGCTCAACGAGAACCGAAGGTAATGTGTTGTGTTTTACTTCATACTTCATTAATAACGTTATTTAAAGATTATCCTTATTCCCTATTAAAATGAACTCTTTCCTCTTTTCTTTCAGTTCACTCTTTCAACATGTTTGGACGCTTTAATGGTCCTGGCAAATGCTCATTTAGTAATGTCAAGAAGCAACAAACTAGCCATCATTGCAAACCTGTATCATGAAAGGTAGATAAACTGATCATTTATAGTTAACATGCTCATCTCAACTATAGATTATTTATACACACACACACACACTAAAATATATCAGTGTCATTGTTTTGTCTCAAGATTAACATCAGTCATGTTTTTTTAAGGTTTCATGTTTATAAATGCTCTAATTAACCTAAGTCCTAACCCTGGATTAATCTAAGCCCGCCATAGTTTACAAACATGCACTAAAACTAAACTCTTTTTATCATCAAGCCACTTCCTATATCCCAGTAAGCAGTGGAAATCAGGGGATGAAATATCTGGAAGTACTGATGGCAAATACGAACTTCTGTCAGCTACCAATGACCTCTTTGCAGAAGAGATTAAGAAACTCATGGACAGATGTAAGTTATTTAAAGATTGTATTGTTATTATACAGATTTACGGAAAAGTGACTTGGTTTTGCTTGTGCCGATTGGTTTGATGCATTCAGCCTTCTATCTAATGCCATGTTTAATTTAATTCGCAGTGTATTCTGGGTGATTCTACTAGACTAGAGCATAACTGTGTTTATTTCCTCATTAACAGCAGAAGTCAGTGGGAATCAGACGGACTCGCTGTTGGCCGTCTCTCTCTCCAGAGCGCTGTGCTGTATCCTCTACTTATTTCAGTTTAGACTGAGGCTGTACGATAATGGCAAAATCTTAATTGTCGATTGTTCCCTTTAAATTGTAATGAATTTACATTGAATGATGTTTTGAAAACACACTTCTTGAAAAACTTGTATTGCTTTTCTCTAGCATTAAGCCTCAAATGTCAAATATACAATTTTTTTTAAAGAAACCAAAGTAAAATATGCATGGGATTATAATGTTATGCTAAAAGTAAAACACTATATATTTTTTTGAACGGTTACATAAATGAATTGAATCCTTAATTGTAATCGCGATAACAAATTCGATTAACTGTGCAGCCCTAGTTTAGACCTAAAGAGAGTTTGTGAATAAGATATGATGTGCAAACCACACACTCCGATTTTCATTAATTATTGACGCTCAGACATTCATCGAATCTCGAAGGAAGTGCAAGGTAAACGCACTGTTATCATCTCTTCCACAGTGCAATGAAAACTAACTAAGCACACATGATTCATATATAAGAGCGATGGTTCTATAAAGCAATGTGAATTTAAGATTTCCTAATGCTTTAATTAAATAGATCTCGTTATTTTTATTCAGTGCAATTAATATTTGGACTGAATTCTCGCTGTTTTACTTCTAGCTGGACAGGACATGAAATCAAGGATTCTGGTAAGCACTTCTTTAGCTTTAACAGCCGAACACGTTGAGTTATAACTGCGCTAACATGCTTTGAGTGTGATCTCAGGTAATAAAAGCTGCTGAGGACTCTACGTTACAGTACATGAACTTCATGAATATGATCTTTGCAGCACAGAAGAAGGTGAGGGTAACAACTGAACTTGCATCGTTACATTTTAATTATGTATTCTTCTGATAATTATTATTCCCTGTTCATAAAGAATATCCTGATTGATGCCTGTGTGTTGGACACCGACTCGGGACTATTGCAACAGGTATGTCGTTTTTAAATCATACAGTAGATATGATTTATTTTAATAAGATTGCTGATATGTCCAGTTGGTAAAGCTACAGATTAGGATGATGATGATACCACTAACTACATCGGTGTGAAGCAAAGTGATAACGATTCGAGTAATGCGGCAAATGACCGTTCAGACAGCATGAAGAAATAAACAAAATATGTATCTAGACTTAAAGGTGCATTGCGCAACATTTCATGTTAAAAATAGCCATTTTTCTAACCCGTACATGCTTAAACAATCGCCTGATGGGCTGAATGAGCCCTTTTCTGATCACTGCAATTGCCTCTATAATCCTGTACAGTAAAATAAATAAGACGGATTCGGGACGGATTTGAGACGTCATGCGCGTTCACGCTCGCCTGGCGATGTCTGCAGGTTTGTGTATTCGCCGCCATTCTCCGTATAAGCGAAGACAACTCGAGCGACAAAATTTTAGTCAACTTTCCATAAAAGTAGAAGACGGATTCAAAGAGACCGGCTTGTAGTTCATTCCAAACCCCGACGCAAACTCCACGTAAGACTAAGAAAATAAAACGTTTGTCAGGCGCCAGGCATCGGAATAAGACGAGAGTCGACATCGGGAAGCTTTCAACAAATGGAGAGATCTCCGGTCGGCTCTAGGGCTCATAACGTTTGGTTATGAACAGCTCGTGTGAGCATGTGTGTGTGTGTGTGTGGTCCATGAGCGTGCACACCTCTGGTTGCAGTTTTGCTTGTCGCCAGAGGGGGCGTAGTTCTGCAAAAACTACAATAACGGACTTCAGTGGCAACCAACGTTTTGAAGTCCAAATCAATGTAGACTTAAAGGGATATTCAACCCGAAAATGAAAATTCTCTCATCATTTACTCTCCCTCATGCCATCCCTGATAAATATAAACATAGGAAGATTTTTAGGAAAACCAGAGTCCATATAATGTCATTGGATATTGGTTTGACACTTGAAAAACTACACACACAAATCAAAACTATATATCGTAGTAGTTAAAAATACACGCCTACCTAAAAATCTTTGTGTTTATCTGAAGAAATTGTCATGAGGGCGAGTAAACAATGAGAGCATTTAAATGTTTGGGTGAAATATCCCTTTAATGCTCCAAATTTCCTTAAGTAATAAGACTATTTCAAGGACATGAAGTGGAAGTATTTTGTTACCAGTTTATTATATTGGTACAAAATTCGCGAGTGTTGCACAGATTTGATGGCACTTTTGCATTCGCATTAATTATTGCTCATTGTGTTTCCTAATGGAAAGCATGCATTGATGAGCATTTTCAACAGCGCTGATTTATTTGATTTGAGAGTGTTTGTTTTTCAACAGGCTTGTGACATTACTGGAGGCTTGTATCTCCGAATCCCTCAAAAGATTGCTCTGGCACAGTATTTGTTGGTGAGATATTTGCACATCATATCGTAATGTTCTCATTGTCTCGTGTTTTTACCTGGCGTGAATGTAATTTATTATATTATATTGTATTTTCAGCATCATTACTCCAGTCTTCAATGTCACATGATCCTTCAGAAATCACTCGATTATTATCAATGTTTTATTTTTAATTGAAGGAGACCACAGCTCGTGTTTACACTCTGAATACTGTAATCTGTTAATATGTCCTCTGATATCAAGATGTGTCACAAGAAATAGACCTTTGGGAAAATGTTTTATTAACTTGAACTTAGTGACCTTAAAATATATCAAAATATCCTTTACAGCAATGTTATCATCCATTATATCGCAGCAGGATATTTTTTTTTAATTTCTTTTTTTACTTTATTTATTTGACAGGGACAATGCAAACAAACATGGTGTCTAAACAAAGCTTGTTACTGAAGTGCTGCATATAAAGCTTATAGCAAATGCTAATTTTATACTCCTGTCCGTGGTTGGGCTTTTATACACGATAAAATTTACATCTCTACTTCAATTTAACCCTAAAACCGTATTCTGGACAAATGTGGGCAAAATAGTTTTGATTTATTTTTAAAAAATACTTCCCTTGATCTGAGCGGTACAAGACTTGGCTACTTTTCCTAAGTTTGCCTCCTGAACACACACAATTTTTTTTTTAGTCAATTCTACAAAAACTCCTTAATCTTGTATTTGGGTCAAAAATGGGCACCCATAGAAATGAATGGGAAAAACTGTAATTTAGAGCATTCTAAAATAAGACGGCAAAGTCACTTCATCTTTAGGTTTTAGCTCTAAGAACTTATCGGAATGATATTTTAATGTAGTTAAAAAAATGTAAAAAATAAAACATGAAAAGAAGCATAATTTACATAGAAAATATGGTACTTTTTGAAGTAAATAAATTCAAAAATACCCCCAAAATAAAAAAAACACCATAAATAGATAGACAAAACTTTATCGAAGACAGTGATATAACATTTATAATAAATAAAAATTAGGATCACACCTGAGTCCTCTGTGCCCACATTTGTCCACAATTACAGGATCAAGGGCTATAAAGTGAATACGGTTTGAGGGTTAAAAAATATAATCCTGCATATCAAATACAACTGCATATCATACACACTTTTGGTTTGTTTTTAACCAGTTTTTAAGCCTGGAATTAAACACTTTAAAGGGTTAGTTCACCCAAAAATGAAAATGATGTCATTAATGACTCTCCCTCATGTCGTCCCAAGCCCGTCAGACCTCCGTTCATCTTCACAACACAGTTTAAAATGTTTTAGATTTAGTCCGAGAGCTTCATTGTAAATGTATGTACGGTATACTGTCCTTGTCCAGAAAGTTAATAAAGACATCATCAAAGTAGTCCATGTGACATCAGTGGGTAAGTTACAATGTTTTGAAGCATCGAAAACACATTTTAGTCCAAAAATAACAAAAACTACGACCAGACACACGTTAGCAGCGTCACTGAACGCGGATCCACAACACAATGCTAAATAAAGTCGTAGTTTTTTTTGTTATTTTTGGACCAAAATGTATTTTCGATGCTTCAAAACATTGTAACTAACCCACTGATGTCACATGGACTACTTTGATGATGTCTTTATTAACTTTCTGGGCAAGGACAGTATACCGTACACACATTTACAATGAAGCTCTCGAACTAAATCTAAAATATCTTAAACTGTGTTGTGAAGATGAACGGAGGTCTGACGGGCTTGGACCGACATGAGGGAGAGTCATTAATGACATCATTTTCATTTTTGGGTGAACTAACCCTTTAAGATTTAGTGTGTATGTGAGCGGTCTCATGCTTGTGTTGTGTGTGTGTGTGTGTGTCAGTGGGTGTTTCTGCCAGACGCAGACCAGCGCTCTCAGCTGTTACTGCCTCCTCCGGTGCACGTGGACTACAGGGCCGCTTGCTTCTGCCACCGAAACCTCATTGAAATCGGCTACGTCTGTTCAGTGTGCCTGTCAAGTACGTTCTCAATCTCATCGACACTTTATTGCTTATTCATTGGTGGTTTCAGACTAGAGACATTTTGGTCAAACCCGATAATTCTTTATATTTGAAATCCGATAACCAATATATTGGCTGATAAATCTAAATCCAAATGTTTTATATAATTTTTGTGAGCCTGATTATAAAAACAAAAGCCATGTCCCAAGCACGTAATTATAATGTTCTCTGCATATGTTGCACTTTACTGATTTCATATTTTATATTTCAAGCAATCATGTTGAACTGTGCGCATCTGAAGTGTCTCAGCTGAAGGAAATAATACATTATTTATCGACTTTAATAATGTATTGGCCGAATTTTCTTATTGGGCCGATAACTTTAAAAATGAACATACAGGTGAAACTTGAAAAAATTGAATATCATGCAAAAGTTCATTTATTTCAGTAATTCAATATACAAAAGGTGAAACTAATATATTATATAGACTCATTACATGTAAAGTGAGATATTTCAAGCCTTTATGTGTTATAATTTTGATGATTATGGCTTACAGCTTATAAAACCTTTTCACAATATTCAAATTTTGACTTTGGGGTTTTCATAAGCTGTTAGCCATAATCATCAAAATTATAACAAATTAAGGCTTGAAATATCTCACTTTGCATGTAATGAGTCTATATAATATATTAGTTTCGCCTGTATATTGTCTGATATGGTGGCGATGTATAGTGCATCTCTATTTCACACGTGTTGAGCAATTATTACAATTTAAAACAAATGTTTCCTATTTGAATATCATTTAAAATTGAATTTATTCCTGTGATCAAAGCTGAATTTTCAGCATCATTACTCCAGTCTTAATATCATTATCAACGTTTTATTTTTGTAGAAACTGTGCACTGAAATGGAAGTCTTCGATTGAGGGAGATCACATTAATATTCACAGCTCATGTTTACAGTCTGAACACGGTATTTTATATCAAGACGTGTCACTTTATACTGTGAACACAAGAAATAAACCTTTGGAAAATGTGTTTATTAACTTGAACTTAGTGTGATAAAAAATATTTTCCCCCCTTTGTCTTTTTACTGACCTTAATATATATAAAAAGATCCGGGAACACTTTATTTTACAGTGTCCTTGTTACATATATTTACCATAGTAACTAACCCTAAACCAAACCCCAATCCTACCCTAACCCACATGTAGTTGCTTAAAGCTACACTGTGTAACTCTTTTAGTTTATTCTTAGCTAAAAACACTTAGTTCTTTCAAAAATATATGTGCTCATTAATGTATATTTACTTTGTTCAAGTAATAAAGTATTCTCGTGAGTGTATAATATGCCATTGAAAATACATACGGGTAAGGGGTTTCTAATGTCGGTCGCCATGTTGCCCCTCCATCTTGAAAGTACATTAGCCAAAGAGGGACATACCAGTTAATTCAAGTTAACGTTTGAGTTAACACTCATGGACGAGGTCGAACTGGAATCCATGTTAATCTTGGACTACGTTGGCCACCGTAGGAGATAAAATGAAATCGGAATTGAGGGAACAGAAACTAATATTCACTGGATGGTCATATACCTTTTCACCGCTAGATGGGGCTAAAAATCACAGTGTAGCTTTAATATTACTCAAAACATAAATATATAATTACACTGTAGCAATAATAAAATAAAGTGTAACCAGGTTATCTTTTAACATGTTTTAACCTTGTTTTGCATCTTTTCCTCATCAGTATTCTGTAACTTCAGTCCGATCTGCACAACATGCGAGTGAGTCTTTGTAACATCATTTTAAACGTGTCTGATGGATGACGTGGTTTTGGGCGACCTTTAACAAACGGTCTTGTGTGTGTTCTTCTGTTTATAGGACTGCTTTTAAAATGCCACTGCCTCAGGTGGCTAAAACCAAGAAGAAAAAAGTCAAAACTGCAAACTGATCACTTCCAGGTTACGAATGTGCGTGTTGTAATTGAAAAGCCCCCCGTTTGTATTTTGTTGAATGGCAAACTTTTTTAACTGTGTGATTTGAGCTTTAGGAGAAATTGAAGAAAAACAATTTATTTTAACATGTTTTGGTATTGAAGCTCACACAATAAATAAATGTTTTTTACAAAGTCTACTTATCAACGCGGCACATTCATATCTTTCACACACGTCAGAAATGAAGTGAAATCCACTTGATTCAAACACTTTTAAGGTATGTAGGTTTACTGAAATAAGTTAAGAATTAAAAACAACAACACAAAAAATATCCCACTTATAGAAGTTAGGTCTGGTTATAGGTTATAAAACATAACATATATACACGTCACAGTACAGTTTCATAACAACAATGCTGAACATCTTGACGCATTACGGATTGGCTTCCTGCTAAAGTGAGCCATTATTGGTCATGTGTTATTTCTGTGCCAACATCAACCAATCAACTTCATCTTTGTAAACATTGAGAAAACCACATTAGAGATGAAGATCTTCTGCATTCAGTTGTCCTACAGAGAAATGGTCCATATATAACAATCCTTGGGCTTCGGTCCCACGGTGCCGTTTATAAATCACTGAAAAAATGTCTAATCTAGATCAGGAGAAAACACACACTCAATACGTTGCTTCTGGGATGCGTGTCATATTGAAGCTTCTTTCCGCCACGTAATAAAAAAATTAAAAAACGTAATTGTGTGTTTATCTCTCAATTCCGGCACTTTTGTTACAATCATGGAATTAAAAAGGGAATCGTGACTTTTGATGACTACTGACTTTTTTCCCAAGTTTATATCAATTTATTGTTTTTTGCTCTTAAAAAGGAAATTTGCACAGTTTTGCATTTATTCTCTGGCAGAAACAAGTTTCCATAGTGTCAACATACTATATGTAGAAAATAAAACACATTTAAAGGGGAATCCAAGATGTAGGTGTCTTTGTTTCCGCAGTATTTTCAACTTTGATATTTTTAGGTCAAACCGTTCTTGTCTATCAGTCATATAATGGAGGTCTATGGTCACCACCTCAAAGAGCATGCACAGAGAAGTCCAAATTAAACATGATTTAATGACTCGTAAATGGTCTAAGACACGAAACGAGCGGTTTGTGTGAGAAAACGAACATTATTTATATCGTTTTTACCTCTTAACCACAGCCACAAAGCGCCCGCGCCCTCAGATCACTTGGACGTGGCTGTGGTTACAAGAGGTAAAAACGATATAAATACTGTTCGTTTTCTCACACAAACCGCTTGTTTCGTGTCTTAGACCATTTACGAGTCATTAAATCATGTTTAATTTGGACTTCTCTGTGCATGCTCTTCGAGGTGGTGACCATAGACCTCCATTATATTACTGATAGAGAAGAACGGTTTGACCTAAAAATATCAAAATTGAAAATACTGTGGAAACAAAGACACCTACATCTTGGATGCTCTTGAGGTAAGATACAACATACTAAAAATTCATTTCAAAGTGAACTATCCCTTTAAGTACATTTATATTTATTCAAGCAGACACTTATTCATGAGGGATACAAACAAGCATTTGTGTAATGCACAAAAAAAATCTAATAATCCCAGAAATGTGTCTTTTCCCTGAGAAAGGCGTACCTTTGTTAAGAGATCGTCCTGCACCTTCGGGTCCTTCTCGAACTCCACTTCCGCATCTATAACCAGCACAGGCACCTTCGCCAGGTGCTCGAAATGAACCCTGTGTGAAGAAAGAAGAGCTCTAATAAAATACTGTTGTCTTTTACAGCTGATTTACAGACGGATTGAACACTGTTGATCATTTGTTTCCTAAAATCTGGAGCCTATAAAGGGACATGGTGAGGGAAAAATCTTTATTTCAAACGTTTGTGTTCTTTGAGAGTGAACGCAAACTTTCTCAGGGAAAATATTGAAATATATGTATTTTTTCCCCATCACAAATGTACCTTTAGGGTCTCCGTTCTGCTGTGAGCATGTAGAGTACGAGTACTGACTTTTAAGGAAGGGCGATACCTCTTATTTTATTTTCGATACCGATACTTTCAAGGTCAGTATCGCCAATACCAATACGATACCTCTAAACTAACCTTTTACATTTTAAAATGTTTTAAATTATTGAGAGTAAAATGGATAATATTATATTTGAAAGACATTTTAACATTCAATACACCTTTTTCCTTATGGTTAAAATGTTCACTTGTAGTGATAACTATGGAAATCTACAAAATATGTCATGTCTGGTTGGACTACAGTCACTGTGACACCCATAACAAGTAAAAAATTAAAATTAGTTACAGGATAGAACTTAGTGAACTTTCAATATTCAATTTAATTGCACAAACTATGTAAGCTACAATTTCAATTAGTTTATTGTGAAATAACTCAAAACATATGATGCTTTACTGTCTCTTATTAAGCATTGTTCAGAGCTGCGTTTGCCAAAAGCAATGGTTTCTTATGATACTTTTGAAAATTGAAAAAAAAATTTTGCTCTGTTTTTCTGAATTAACGAGTTATTTTTTCATGAGAAAAAAAAGTTTTTGCTCTGTTTTTCTGAATGAATGAGTTAATTTTTCATGAGAATTTTTTTTGCTGTTTTTCTGAATTAATGAGTTGATTTTTCATGAGAAAAAAAGTTTTTGCTCTGTTTTTTTAAATTAATTCATTTCGTTAATTCAGAAAAACAGCAAAAACTTTTTTTCTCACGAAAAATTAACTCATTAATTCAGAAAAACAGAGAAAAATATTTTTTTTCTCATGAAAAATTAACTCATTAATTCAGAAAAACAGAGCAAAAAAAAAAATTTCCATGAAAAATTAACTCGTTAATTCAGAAAAACAGAGCAAAAACTTTTTTTCTCATGAAAAATTAACTCATTAATTCAGAAAAACGGAGCAAATTTTTTTTCTCATGAAAAATTAACTCATTAATTCAGAAAAACAGAGCAAAAAAAAATTTCCATGAAAAATTAACTCGTTAATTCAGAAAAACAGAGCAAAAACTTTTTTTCTCATGAAAAATTAACTCATTAATTCAGAAAAACAGAGCAAAAAAAAATTTCCATGAAAAATTAACTCATTAATTCAGAAAAACAGAGTAGATTTTTTTTCTTCAAGTGAATGCAATACGCCTCCGTATAATTCAATGCATATTGTACACATTACATTTCTTGTCAAATAAACAAAAAAACACTAGTATAGATTTTTTCCCCCTCAAAAAAAAAAAAAAAAAAATCAATACTACAGTGTTTTTTTCCCCTGTGTATTTTGTTTATTTGACAAGAAATTGAATGCATACAATCTGCATTGCATTGGATGAATAACCTAACTCACCTCGTGGTCTTGTGGAGGAGCCAGTCTTCGTGTCGCGTGTGCAGTTTCTGGAGGTAGTCGAGCTGAATTCCCTGTTCCTCCACTCGACCTCTTCTGCCTAGCCTCTCCATGCAGGTCTGCAGAACACAACGGTGAAGTTCAGCAACTTATAATTAATTCTAACAAGTCCATTAACTTCACATTCATTTTGAAGTCACATTTATCTTACAGACCTTTCAAGACATGTTTATGTAAGACAAATAAATGTTTCTGACATGTAAACTAAGCTTAATTTCTGACCAACAGGTGTTTTGATCATTGTTGTGTCCGAAAACTGAAAAATTAAAGGGATACTCCACTTTTTTTGGAAATAGGCTCATTTTACAACTCCCCCAGAGTTAAACAGTTGGGTTTTACCGTTTTCGAATCCATTCAGCCGATTTTCTGATATTTAGATGAATATCAGTAACCAGACAGTTTCTGGTCTCATTGACTTCCATAGTATATTTTTTTTCCTACTATGGAAGTCAATGAGACCAGAAACTGTCTGGTTACTGATATTCTTCTAAAAATAAGAAAATCGGCTAAATGGATTCGAAAACGGTAAAACTCTGGGGGAGTGGTAAAATGAGCCTATTTACAAAAAAAGTGGAGTATCCCTTTAAGCCTTCACAGATTGGAAGGAAACAAGTCATCACAATCCCTCATCTGAATGCTTAAAAAAACCCAAAAGTATCCTTTGCTGACTATGTTACGACTAATAAATATGGTGTCAGATCATTTATGACCCTGAAATTAGTGTTAGAATCAGTGGTCCTTTAATATTTGCCTTTTTCCCCCATTAACTGAAGAAATAATCCACTGGTTAAAAAGTACACGTATATAAATACTGTAATATTTGATACTTTGATCTTTTCACTCTTGACCTTTCTGTTAATGTGTTCCTCTCATTGCAATTAGCAATTTATAAAAACAAAATACATTAATATTTGGCTTTTTATCAATTTACTGAAGAAATAATCCACTGATTAACCAGTTAAATAAAATGTACATGTATAAGTGCAAATAATTCACAAAAGTATTAGTAAACAAGACCCAGCGTCCATAATAATTATCTTATGTTTACCGCGATATTGTTGAGCATTAAAAAGTAAACACTCAGTAATTAATAAAAAAAAAAATTGGAGATGCGTGTTTGGTTGCTCAAACGCTTGAGTTTGTTGAGCATTTAAAAGTGCAACATGTGACCCTGCATCACAAAACCAGTCAGAAGTTGCATTGGTGTATTTGTGGTAATTTTGATCCATACTACATTGTATGGCTCAAAATGATACATTTTTCTTTTATTTTTCTTGATTTTCCAATAGTTGTATATCAGCCAAATATTGCCCAATCCTATCAAAACCACACATCAATGGAAAGCTTATTTATTCAGCTTTCATGTGATGTATAAATCTCAATTTCAAAAAAATGACCCATGTGACTGGTTTTTTGGTCCAGGGTCACATTTGGTTAGTTAATTATGAATGTGAACTCACTGACCAATCAGGCTTTAGGTTTCAGACACAGCCTATAGCACGACCTGAACACTGCATGGACCAATCAGCATCCATGATGGAACAATCGTAAAACCTGACAGCACTTCTCGTGTGCATGTTTGACCATCATCATCTTCATCACCGTGACCTGATGAAAGCAGTGCAGACCTGTGGAGATGCTCGGAGATATATGATGCCTTCCAGTTGAACTCGATGACCAAACTGCTCCACCAGAAACGAGTGCCAATCTTGATACACAGCCCACTCTGTTGAGTTTATACAGCCCAGCTCAAACATATTCAAAGCAAAGATGTACCTGAGAGAGGAGGATATACATGTAGCAGTGAAAATGAACATATTTAATCATAATCATAATATACTTTTGGCAAAGAATTGTGCTTAACTGTATTGAATGTGCATCAAATCTTAAAGTATATACTTTTAAAACCCGTACTTGCAGATAATATCATATTATCAATTAAATAAAAGGCCACTTAAAGAGTTTAACACATTTAAGTGCACTTTGTGATCATGTCAAGTTAAAAGTTTCACTTTAAAGTACATTGTTTTAATAATGTTTTGATGTCAACTATGTTATACTAACTATACTAAAGCACATGTGAAGAACTTGATTATTTAACTTTAGTGTTTTAATCAATATTGCATTTAAAGTTCATATAATTTAAATGGACTAAATTGCAACTATACAAATGTGTAATTAGCATTACAAATATTTTAAATTCATGACACAAGGTTTAATAGATGAGATGAAAGTATATTTCAGTATATTTTAGTTTACCATAAACGCTTGACCGTACACTCAGTAGTGCACTTAAACCATATTTAATAGACAATAGTAAAAAATTACATAAGTGGCTCAAAAAACACTAAAGTTCAGCATTTAATATACATAAAACTATAATACATTTTCATTTAATTGTACTTAGTGTCCAAAAATATTACATTCAAGTAAAATCTTTTAAAGTATAATATTACCTTAAAAAATAATTACTCTAAGATTCTAAATGGTCCTTTTTAGCATTTAATAACTATATGTTATAACTAATTAATTAATATTAATTTATTATTACCTAAAAAAATAATTACTCAAATGGTCCTTTTTAGCATTTAATAACAGGAACAATATTTTATTGTTATTAATATCTGACCATCAAAAGAAGTAAATGTAATTTCTGAAAAGTAGCCAGAAAGAAAATATAATTTTTTTCTGACACTTTAATTTGAATTTTTTTCTAAATTACTTTTTTTTTTTAATTTTTAATTTTTTCTAAAAAAAAAAAAAAATACTTTATTTTATATTTTTTTCTGACAAAATTAAATTTTTTTTCTTAAAAATTGCTAAGTTACAGTTGGCTTACAAAATAACTTTGAAGTTAGGACAGCATTGGGGTTGCCCTAACGTTAAGACAGTTTTTAGCATTTTTTGTGGAGTTAGGATATTAATTTTTAACTGAGACTCTGAGTGAGAAGTGTGTGTCCATCACCTGTCACTGTAGACCGAGCGCTCGTACACGCGCACCGGCGAGCCCGAGGACTGACGTGATCCGGCAGACAGCGGCTGAAGATGCGAGCGCATGCGACTCATGCAGGAGAAGGTCTGGAACGTGTAGGACCAGCGTTTCGGATCATGATACATCATCTGTAACAGGTTACTGGTTGGCTGCGGAGAACAGTGTTCGGTCTTCTACACAGAACAAGACAAAGCACACATTGAACAGTTCATATGGATTAGTTTTATGATCTCTTTATGAACTTTTTGAAGAGTCAAAGTGGTAGTTGCGTAGCTGTCAATGGAGGGACTGAAATCTCTCAGATTTCATCAAAAAAGATATTTTATGTTCGAAGATACGACAGTCTTACGGGTTTGTAACGACATGAGGCCGAGTAATTAATGACGTAATTTCATTTTTGGGGTGTACTGTCACTTTAAATTTATGTCTATCTATGACTAGTCAACACTGACCTGGTCGGTTTGGTCCACATTTTGCCATTTGCTGATGGGCTCTGCTATCACTTCCCAGTCCTGTTCTGTTTTCTGCAACAGCCTGGCAAATGTTGACTTTCCGACCGCTTGAGAGATTCAGAAGACACACAAGAGGCTTTGTTGGCCGGGTAAAAAGGCTTTATATTATTAAAACATTGGTAACAATAAATTCCAGACACATTATTCACAACTAAAACACACTCATTAACGATTTTTTCTTTCTAAATTGCATTACGTACCTTATAACCACAAGTAAAGCATTAATAATGTAAAAAATAAACTATATAAACAAACAAAACATACCAATGTTTCCTTCGATCGAGACCCTCTTTATTTGACCGCTTGTTCTAATTTGTTTGCACGTCAAGCGGTGAAGAGAAGAGCTCGAGAAAAGACGTATTGTCTTTCTCACACTCATCCCTAACATATTACAGAAAAATATCATTTACATCATTCATATGCAAGACCGTTTTGACCATTTTATTCGCGCCCACTAACTTAGCAAAAGCGCACTTCCGGTTACGGCATGTTGTACGTTTCAAAATAAAAGTTCTTTCTTTTTTTAAGGAACGTGAAATGTCAAAATAAAAGTCCTTTTACATTTGGCAAATCGCAAAAAATAAAATGTTTGAAACTTACCAACCTTACAACAACGTTAAAAGAACAGAAACATCCTTTAATAGAATACTTGTTACAGCGCACTTTTTTGTAAAATGTCTTAAAATGCCAACAACGCAAAATACATTAAGATAAAAAGTTCAGCAAGTATTAATGAATAACCATTTCATCATTTAAAAAGCATTTGGGAATCTTTAACAACTTCATTGGCTACATTATTGTGACAACAAATAAAATCACAAAGGAAAAATAAAATTTAGCATGAAACACTGCTGGAAATAAATCTCATTGGAAAGGTTCACTGTTGAATATGCAATCACATAAGAAATAAAAACATTAAAAAAAAACATTTGTCTTCAAACTTGTACAAAACAATAAAAAAGTACAAATAAAATAAACCTCTCTCTTTTTTCCACCAAAACAATAAAAAGCAGGTTTTAGTTCTACTCCCATAAAAACTAAACTCTGATATGGTTTCACATCCCAGTCCATCACCAATCCATGTCAAAAAATAAAGGCTACAGTGTAATACTGACAACAGAAACCAGAAAAAATTCACACATAAATCAAGAGTTTTCAAAAAGACTTGGGGAAGCACAGTTGAGATATTGCAAAAACCATCACTGTGCACAAACAGCAATTTCAGTTTCCAAAAAGTGAACAGGAAAAAAGAAAGGCTCTCTGGAAAACGCATCAAGGCTGCCGAATACGGTATTAATACCAGTTTCTATCTATCCTTGCTGCCTAGTTTCTCAATAAGGTCCTGAAGGGGTGCCAGCTCTCTGCGGTCGATGAGATTGAACTCCTAAAAAGAAATCAAAAATAGTAATCAGTTCAAGAAGAGTCTTGCCCATACATATCGTGACCTATCCCTCTGCATATCTGTTTTACTGTGTATGTATATCTGTTTTACATTCCGTTTTTATCTGAGTATGTTGAAACATTTCAGTGTTTTATTCTTCAATATACTGCCCTTTCAAACTCTAAATAAAACTTAACTATAGGAACTAGTGGATGTGTGTTAATGCACTGACCTGTACAAAGAAGATAAAATGCTTGAAGGAGGTGTTGAGGTGAGCTTCCTCCTGAAGCTGCATGACCGAGTCAAAGTGCTGGTGGTAAATATGAGCATAAACCCTGAACAGACGCTTCAGAATAGTCTTCGCCACGGACATGAAGTTCTTGGGAAACGGAACGCCTGCAAGGAGTAAAGTTAATCTGACAAGTTCTTTATGTGGCCGAGCCTGTGTGAAAAAGGTTTCAGAACAAATGGATTGGATCAAACGAACCGATCTTGGACGGGAAGAGGGTTTCGTCATCCAGCTGATCCTGAACCCAGGTCATCAAGTAGTCAATGTACTTGGGCGCTGAACACTTGATGGGTTTTTTGATGTTGGTCCCGTCTGCCCAGTGATATTCATACCTATTGATTTATCCGGCAAGACATACATTTTTTTTGTAAAGTAAAGTCAAATCGATTGTGATTAATCACATCTAACCTAAAGCTTTGTGTGTGTTTGTGTGTGTGTGTGTGTAAACTTGGTTAAAGGAGTAGTTCACTTTTTAAAAAAAACTTTTGCTGATAATTTACTCACCCCCATGTCATCCAAGATCTCCATGTCTTTCTTTCTTCATTCGAAAAGAAATTAAGGTTTTTGGTGGATTTTCTCCATTTAATGGACTTCAATGGGAACCAAACGGTTCAAGGTCCAAATGAGAGTTTCAATGCAAACTGTTCAAAGGGCTTTAAATGATTCCAGACGATGATTAAGGGTCTTATCTAGCGAAACGATCGCTCATTTAAAAAATAAATAAAAAACTAAGTTTTATAAGCTCAAATGCTCGCCTTGCTCTGTTCTGTGTTGCGCGTTCGTGACTCTCCTGTTCGAACTCGTTCATCAAAATGAACGAATCTTTTTTCGAGTCATTTAGTTCATTCAATGAACCAAATGACTTGTCCGGTGTCGTTTAAAGCCATTTGAAGCTGCACTGAAACTCTCATTTGGACCTTGAACCGTTTGGACCCCATTGAAGTCCATTATATGGAGAAAAATCCTGGAATGTTTTCATCAAAAACCTTAATTTCTTTTCGACTGAAGAAAGAAAGAAATGGACATCTCGAATGACATGGAGGTGAGTAAATTATCAGCAAAAGTTTTTATTTTTAAAGTGAACTACTTGACTAACTATATAAATATTTATGTTTTAATGAACAAGGCAGCGTAATTATCTATGCTACCAGTTTTTTAGCCTACTATTCATTTGTCATTATGTTAAAGGGAAAATACTAAAGCACTGAATAGACACTGAATTATTTTACCTGGGTCCTGCAGACATAACAGAGCAACTGGTTTCTGTGCAAAATTCAGTGATAGTGCCATAGAGCATGTTGATCTGGTTGAAAAAGTCCACAGCTGAAATAAATGGGTAAGGGTTAAATGTTATAATCATCATTTTCTCATCAATACTTCCATACACACTCACTATTGACTGCAATCCATTCATTAAGGTCTTCTCCCTCCGGTAACATCACGGCCGCTCGAAGATTACCACTTCCTAAAGTGGCTTCTGCATGTTTCAGAAGTTCATACTGGTGAGAGCCTTCTGGGATATTTTTCTTGGGCTTGAATGTCTTTGATGAACGGTTTCCACTACAATGGTAACAAAATAAGTCACATGTTGCATCAAGTGAGAAAAATGCAGAGATGTGGTTAAAATTGATTACACAATATATATCAACTGAACACGAGGGTTAGAACTGAAAAGAAGATTTGCAATTCAAAAAACGCTGAGTCAAACTTTCATGCTTTTTATACAGAAAAGCGTACATGTATTAGGGGAAATAATGTATGCCAGGAGTAAAAAAAGTTTAAGTGACTTTTTAATATTATCTAAAGCAGTGTCATTTTTTTTATTTATTTTATATAATGTTCACAGTTATGCTTAGCCCGTTTCGTCACATGAATGTGATATTTCCCAAGTAAAATAAAAAGTTGTATGATTTTTTTTTATACTTTTCGAAAGAATATGACGTCAGACAGATGAATTTGCATTAACGTTACAGCTTAGAAATGAAATAAAGACATATCCAACCCAAATCATCTCGAATATACACATTCAAAGAAAAGATGGATCATAGATTGCTAAACAAAAATTCTTCCATATCCTAATTAAAGGAACTTTTCATGCTTGTGTATTGACCAGAGCATATGTTTACGCCATATTCCGAACACAGGAACAGATATGTCGACCGGAAATGTTGTTAGTTTTAAAAGTTTATTGTTATCGGAAATGTTATTTGGTTTATTCATTTATTTATTTTTTGCTGGGTGAACTTCCACATTACACATTATCAGCAATACGCTATTATGAAAAAGAAAGTATAAACGGTCGCATCGGCTAAATACTTACAACAAGAAACTCATATCCGCTTCTTTTCTTTCCTCTTAAAACTTTTATAAGGCGATACCAATGTCTACTGGGATAAAATTAATCCTCAAAGGCCTTTAAACACTATTTATAAGTAGGCCTACTCTTCGAAGGTCGATGTTTCACAGACGAAAGATATATAAGTAGGCGTAGTAGACAGATTCAGGAAATGTCTACGATTGGTTCCCTTTAAGTGATATGAAACCATAGAAATAAAACGCTGCTGACAAAGTTGACTCCTCATCTATAGGAATCGGATATTGTTACGATTTTGTTTGGTACTTTTAACTACAATTACATAACAATTATTAGTACAACAAGTTAAAATTCGCCCGTCTGCCAAACCTTATATTAACACTGCGCATGCGCATTTCGAATCAAGGGGCGGTAGTTAGTTTCCCATCGGGGATCATGTAGTGACGCTAGATAGCCAGTAGCCACGCATTAGGGAGGGCACTGGGGTTAAAAACGTACTCCAAATGTGAGTATGTGAACACATTTCTGCCTTATTTCCCCCTGATCTGTTTTGGGTCACACACGTACGCCTTAGCTGTTTTTAATATTTTACTCGTATTTCTTTATATTAAGCACCATGGCTACACTCCGGGCGTTGCGGAAACTATGCCGTCATTTTCATCATCAGGCATGTAGTTTTCATTTGTCATCTTCAAGGTAAGTGTCTAAGAGCTGTCCTCTCTCATTCGTATATAGAATAAGTTAGAATAAGAATAATGTCACTGTGTTGATCCGCTCTACTGGTTGTCATATATAACTACAGTGGAACTGTAAATCTTTATTAGTTGTGCCTCTGTTGTAATTCTCTCAGTATTTCACCTGGTTTATTTGTAAAAGCATGTCACATGAGACTTCCTCTCGATGGTTTGGTTATGTTACGTAACAAAAGCCGGTTTAATTGTTCGCTTCATCTGCGCGCCCCCGATCAGCGCGCGCGGCTGATGTAATGTCACAAACTGCTTGCATGCAGCCGGCGTCAAGTTTCTAATTTCTGTGCTCATGTGTAGATGATTTGTAGTGATCGTTATGCATGATGGCTCAAATTGAGCACGGACCCGTTTTCATTTATGCTCCACGTCGTCAGTGATTTAGTGGAACTAATTTAGCTGTGCTGACAAAATTATACACACGTGATTAAATGCGTAAATTAAAGTCACTATGAAATCAAAATCGTCCATTATCAGTTTTTATCCGTGCACATTTTTTCTTTAGGTCATGTGACCTCATAATCTTAAAAAAACAAAACAAAAACACTCTTGAAAGGACATCTCATCTCTGATGACGTGTTTACTGCCGCGTGGGCGGGACAACATGTCACTCACACGAGATCCACCAATAGCAAATCACAGTGATCCAAGTCCCGCCTACATTGTTTGTTTCTTGATTGTTTTCTACGTTTTATTTGTGTATATACATTACAATAGGGAAGAAATGACTATCACGCCAACTTTCAAAGTGTTTCGAGTAATCAACTTTTATGTCGAAATCACAAAAAATAAATTTGTGATCATGGGAAAAGCTAATTTTGTTTGAGAAAACAATTTGTGGATTCTTAAATCTTCCATTGGTTGTCGCCTTAACAGCAGATGACTCTATCGAAATCGGCATAGATGCATTTTATCGAAGTACGCATTGTCCAGGACTCCATGTCTATCGCTTTCATTCGGAAATTTCAGAGTCAAAATATGATATTTCTATGTATCATCTTTTTACTGTTTTAATCCATTTTATAACTGTATAATTTATCTCCTTTAATTTCTTTTATAACTGCTTTAATTCCCCCTGCTTTTATTTTGTCTATTTTCTATGCAAAGCTCTATGAATTGATATAGTGTGATGGTTATAATTCAAGTTTTTGAATAACTATTTGAAATTTCATTGCTTTTATTTTGTGATTATTTCCTCTCTATGTAAATCACTTTGAATTGCCATAGTGTATGAAATGTTATAAATAAACTTGCCGTGCCTTGCTCTTCATACAGTTTGACTTCTGATTGAAAATATACCTTATCAAAACATCATGTAAAACTGTGTTGAGTATATTTGCATGGACCGCTATAAAAATATAAATATGTTTGTTGCTATTGGGTAACGGCTCCTACATTTAACAATTTAGAAGTCGCTCTTTACAAGTGATGCAAGAATACTCTGACATTCTTCAATGTGGCCTGTTGTCTTCAGTTATTGTCCACATGTCTTCATTTAGACGAGTCTATCTCACCAGCGCAGAGCTTATCTTTAGATCACAGCTGTGAATGTTCGACTGCCAGTGTCAATCGCTGGTTTCATGGAGTGTTTGAGGATATTGTATGAACAGATAAATTGGTAACACTTTACATTAAGGTTCATTAGTTAACATGATCTAATAATGAACTGCACGTATACAGCATTCATTAATATTTGTTAATGTTAATTTCATTTTCAACATATACTTTCTTCAAATCTTGTTAAAGGAGTAGTTCACTTTTAAAAAAACTTTTGCTGATAATTTACTCACCCCCATGTCATCCAAGATTTCCATGTCTTTCTTTCTTCAGTCGAAAACAAATAAAGGTTTTTGATGAAAATATTCCAGGATTTTTCTCCATATAATGGACTTCAATGGGGTCCAAACGGTTCAAGGTCCAAATGAGAGTTTCACTGCAGCTTCAAAGGGCTTTAAACGACACCAGACGATGAATAAGGGTCTTATCTAGCGAAATGATCGCTCATTTAAAAAATAAATAAACGTTTAAGTTTTATAAGCACAAATACTCGCCTTCCTCTGTTCTGTGATGCGCGTTCGTGACTCTCCTGTTTGAACTCGTTCATCAAAATGAACGCATCTTTTTGAGTCATGACTCGAAGGGTCCTTGATAAGACCCTTATTCATCGTCTGGTGTCGTTTAAAGCTGCACTGAAACTCTCATTTGGACCTTGAACCGTTTGGTCCCCACTGAAGTCCATTATATGGTGAAAAATCCCTGAATGTTTTCATCAAAAACAAAAACCTTAATTTCTTTTTGACTAAAGAAAGAAAGACGTGGACATCTTGGATGACATAGGGGACACGAACAAACCATGAGCAATACATTGTTAATACAAACACAATTAATGAATCTTGTTGTAAAGTGTTACCGATTAAATTTCACCTGGTGGAAAAAGTGTTCAGATCAGAAGCAAAATTATGGCAGTGAAAATTTGCCCTCCTTTTATTTTCCAGACAAGATGCTGTGATCATCTCGGGCAGAAAACTGGCCCGTCAGATCCGTAACGAGGCGCGTGCCGACGTGGAGGAGTGGGTGTCCGCGGGGAACCGAAGACCTCACCTGAGCGTAGTGTTGGTGGGAGACAATCCAGCCAGTCACTCGTACGTTCTCAACAAGACCCGCGCAGCAGCAGAAGTGGGTAAGATACGAGTTATCGGCTCCCATCAAACTTTAACGAACTGTGACGTTTCGACCAGACAAGGTTGTCGTCAGGTGCAATCAGATATCAAGGGGCTGTTTACACGACACCGTTTTCAACCTAAAGGCCCGTTCACACCGCGACGAATTTCACGCGCGATATTCGCTGATGTCTAACGCCTCGTGACTAAACAAAGGGCACCAACGTGAGTGTGACGCGAAAAACGCCACGCGTAAAAGCGTCATTTTTTTAAAAACTGCCTCGGGTAAATTTTTTTTAGTTTGTCGCACCGCTTCAAAAAATATCTGACCAATGAGATCAGTAGCACCTCATTGCAGTACACAAGATCCAGGGGGCGGATCCAGCTCTGAGGGGTGGAGCTGGGTAGGTTATATGTAAGGTGGGAGGAGTTGGATCTGGACTGTCTTTCTAATACTCAGAAATGCTGTCGACTTATGATTTTACACATGGTTTGTCTTAACGCATATTAAAACACCACATAGACATATAAACAACATTAAAAGCTTGATTTTCACCACAGGGAGACTTCAAAAGTGAAGCCCTCAAAAGTGAAGCCAAAATGTCTTGATCGCCCCCTGGTGGCCGGTCCTAGTATAGGTCATAAACCCCGCCTCCCCATGTTATTCAACGGGACGTGAGACCAACTAAACAATTCAATTACACTTCACATATCCTTTATCCAAATAAATATTACAGAATTTTTGGGTGAACTAACCCTTTAATGCTTTCTTTAAATGGATTAATCAGAATGGATAGTATCTGAAAAGCAGCTGAGTCTCGGTATTGCTGTAGCATGTCTATGTAAGCGATGAGTGTCACTTTCCACCGTGAATACAGTGTGCAAATCTATTTTGAGTGTACATATGACTCCTTACACGTCCTCACGCTGGTGAGGGGCCTTACATTGGTCACTAGTGGCATTAGTACATCCACATTTTCTCATAAATGCACATTTTCCTCAGTGTTTTTTAGTATTAAGGCTGGAATACCCTACATAACGTTTTAAAACACTAGGCATCATACACTTGCAACTTTGTGCATCATGAACTAAATACACACTACCAGACTTCAAGTCATTCAGAACACAAGCTCATGCAGAAACATGA
This sequence comes from Pimephales promelas, assembly GCF_988280905.1. Lineage (NCBI taxonomy): Eukaryota > Metazoa > Chordata > Actinopteri > Cypriniformes > Leuciscidae > Pimephales > Pimephales promelas. The sequence continues at coordinate 2,661,918 of NC_142772.1, read as the reverse complement.
TGCTGGGAGAAGTGTACGAAATGGACACTTAACTGTCCCATGAGGCCACAGGAGAGGATTTATGTGTTTCAGTGAAGCGACGCTACTGACGCTGGTATTACACACATGATGTAGAGGACATCTTTTAGAATATATATATATATATATATATATGAAGAGTTCAGATGCAAAAGCCTCTAAGTGCCATTTGAAATTTTCTTCTAGAATGATCATTTTTATCAAGCTTGTATATTTAAGTTCAGTAATTTCACTTAAATGGCAATGATAATTACCTATTAATTGTTATTTAAGTGAAATTACTGAAATTAAATATACAAGTTTGATAAAAATCATCATTAAAGAAGAAAATTTCAAATGGCATTTAGAGGCTTTTGCATCTGAACTCTTCATATATATATAATTTTATTAAGGAATCAATATAAAAAATGAGTACAAGTAAACAAACAAAACAGTAAGAGGGAAAAAAAACAAAAACAAATGAACATACAAACAAACAAAATAATAATACAAGAGGAGAAAAGGGAGCCAACGTATACAAATAGACAAACAAAATCGACAGATGGCAATACGGATGCATCTATATCTCTCTTACCTACACGTATAGACCCATACACGTGCATACATATTCATACACACATACCTGCATGTATATATACACACACATATATATATATATATACACATACATATACATAGACATACATTCATATATATATATACATGCATGCATGCATCCACATACACAAATATATACATACATACCTACATATAGACACACATACCCTCATACACATGCAAAAAAAATAAAAAATGTTAATAAAAAAATAAATAAAAATATGGGGGGGGGGGGGTATAAAAAAATAAGACTTTTTTTTATTTAATCAGCTAATTAACTAATCACTAATTATATTGTTTGAGTTCAATTTCAAATGAAAAGTTTATGCTGTACGTTTGTTTTTGTGCAAGAATGCCTCAACCTTTTAATATTGGCATTAAATAATTACTTTTACACAGAGCACTGTTATCCTTAAATTGTATTTGGGTGATTATTAAAATGAATTATAATAAGAATTGTTAATTATATATCCTTTCCAACACCCCAGATCGCTTTACAATATAGGTTAAGAAATTAAAAAAAAACAACAACCTCGACATCAAAGATGACAGAAAGTAATATTCAGAGGTTACTTGCATTAATCTCTTACAATATTCATAACAAGGCAGAGGTCTACATCAAAGCGCACAAAAATTAGCATGTCATGGAACCTTTAAAGATTGTGAGCTAAAGAGTAATATTCAGATTTTTTTTAAGTGTTTTTAAGAGGTTTTTGATGGAGAGAAGGGTGGATGCTTGACAGATGTCTTGAGGAAGAGCATGCCACAATCCTAAAAAAACTGAGTTCCATGTTACCCGATATTGAAAATGCCAAATATGACACAGATATTTTTCACCAGCCGCCAGAAAGTTTCAGTACACATGAAATGTGCCAGAATCTGCAGGCGTTGTCTGAGTTTTGGCAACTAGAGCCGACCCGTCAAGGCATGCATGCATGTGTAATCCAGCCTTTTGTCTTGATCTTTACACGACAACATTATATTGAATCTCTGTTCTGTTTTATTCTCTGTAGGCATTAGCAGCGAGACCATCTTGAAGCCTTCGAGTATCAGTGAGGAGGAGCTGCTCGACCTCATCAAGAAACTCAACTCTGATCACAGAGTCGACGGTCTCTTGGTGCAGCTTCCGCTTCCTGGTGGGTTAACAGAAGATAACAACAGCGTTCATTTTAGTTTTATTCATATTTTGTACTTTTAATGTTAATTTTTTTTTTGTAATTCTGTCATGTGCTTAAAATCTATTTAGGTTTGGTTTTAGTTTCAGTCTGATTTATTTCCAGTTATTAATTTCAGTGCTTTACTTAAATTGTTTCAGTTAATTGGCAAGGCAACATTTCTAATTGTCTATTTTAAAAAAAAAAATATATATATATTTTAATTAACAGAAATGTCTTTAATACTGAACGATTATGGATGCATTGAGAATTAAGATTGTTTTGGTTTCAAAAATTGATCACAATTCTGAATAGACAACTAATTAGTTGTCTATTCAGAATTGTGGAAGAATCCATAATCGTTCAGCTATAAATATAAGTATTAAACACATTTCTGTTACAAAAAAAAAAGTGATTTAATGTAATGTAGTAATGTGATTTTACTACAAATTCTGACAAAATGTTCAGTTTGAAATTGAATGAATGATTCACTCATAAAGACTTGACTGGATGAATCAGTGTTTTTGAACAGATCTCTTGAGTGAACGATTTAATGACTCATTTTTTTTAACGGTCACTTGTCGCCACCTACTGGTGTAACGATGCAATCGACACAATCATCAGTTTTGTGCAAAAGTTAGTTTACTCTATTTTGATCGCTACCGTAAACATTAGTTTAGATCCGATCTATAAACGTTTATCCCAGTACTTTTGTGATAATTTGAATTATTATATAATGATACTTTTGGTTTTAGATAATGATAATAACCCTGCCTATAAAAAAGAGTTGATGTCCCTCTTTAGTTGTTGGTTATTGGACCATTACATCATCAGTGCTGTGAACTGGGTCTTAGAAATAATTGCATTAGGCTGAATGGACTTAATGGTAATTTCAAACAATTTTTTTTATATATTTTTAGTCCAGTTTAAGCTAGAGTTTCTAAAATGGACTTAAACGCTTCATCCAGACTGATATTTTTTTTTTTTTTTTTTTTTTTCAATGGTTTCCTCTCTTACACAGATCACATTGACGAGCGACTGGTGTGTAATGCCGTCTGCCCAGGAAAAGATGTTGATGGTTTCCATGTGGTCAATGTTGGTCGCATGTGCCTGGATCAGACCACTATGTTGCCGGCCACTCCCTGGGGAGTTTGGGAGATTATAAAACGGACAGGTGAGAAACACACTATTGATCGCACAGGGTAATCCAAACCTTAGCTGCTTTTAGACATTGTAGAGAATAAATAGATTTTAACAAGCTGTACATTTCACCTCTAGTAATAATATAAAAAAGGAAAAACGTTCCCCTGAAAAACGTTGCATTTTCTCACAAAAAGCCTCATATTTTGACTCTCTGTGTTTGCATAATTTACCACAGCTGAAGTGAAATAAATGCAATATTTGTCTCATACACAGACTTTTTCATTCAATACTTTATGTACTGCTTAATACAGCGTCTGTTTGTTCAAGAATAAAGTTCAACATAAGCCAATCATATCAATAAAGTGGGGTCTACTTTTTTAAATCAGTTTTATTTTGATAAACATGACAACACAACATCACGACGAAACGAAAAGACATTTTACTGTTATAAAAAACAGATTTTTGAGCATTAGTGTAACTGAAGGCGTGAGAATAAACACGAAACCCTGTGATAGTTGTCATGTGGTGGATTCGGCCAATCGTGAAACAGCTGTCGTCATCAGTTCGTGCAGTCGCTCTTGAGAGGCCTCCTGCTCTCGCGGTACTTTGATGGGATACGTCACATGGTGTCGGCGCTGTATCAAGTCAGACAACATTTCTAAATAGCATGCACTGCTTCAAGTCAGCCGCCGATCGGTCTGCGCAGAGCCGCGTGAAGTCTAACAAGCCTTAGGCCGTGTGTCAACCAATAGTTGTGGGCGCTCGAGAGCATTTTGAGCGCTTCGTTGCTATGATACAGAATATCCGCTGCACAGTTTATTTGTAACTGATACTACATACTAAAAAAGTTCGGTTGATGTTGTTGTACAGAAAGAATCTTGTGACAGTTGGTCGGGGTAGTTTAGCCCCGCCCCTCCTGCACTGTGATTGGATGGCCGGGTAAAAAGTGACAGTGATGAGTGCTGCGTTTTAGCCAAAGTTGAACATTCTTCAGTGTTCAACTTAAACAAGTAAAAAACAATCGGGCGCTTCAGCGTGAAAAAAAAAACGCTCAGCGCCTGCCGTTTTAAAAACGCGCCGCTCCCATTGAAAACAATTGAGAAAATACGCCAGCCGTGTGAAACAACGCTTCGTCCTTATGCAACACAGGCCACTCCCCCCTCATGAGTGGACACGCCCCTTGCTGCTGATTGGCTACAAGGGAGTTTTGGTGCTCGGTTCAATCCAATTACAACAGCGCTTCTCAGAAATCACTTACTGCACCTTTAAAGGATGTCCACGTCTTTCTTTCTTCACTCGAAAAGAAATTAAGGTTTTTGATAAACGTTCCAGCATTTTTCTCCATATAATGGACTTCAATGGGAACCAAAAACGTTCCAAGGTCCAAAAGACATTTTCAGTACAAACTGAACTTAAATCAAAATGAACAAAGTCAATTTGTTGAATGAACCAAATGACTCGGATAAAGATTCGTTTATTATGATGAACGAGTTCGAACAGGAGAGTCACGGACGTGCGTCACAGAACACACCATTTTTAGCTTATAAAACTTAAACTTTCTTATTTGTTTTTTAGATGAGCGATCGTTTCGCTTGTTAAGACCCTTATTCATCGTCTGGAATCGTTTAAAGCCCTTTGAACAGTTTGCACTGACACTCTCATTTGGACCTTGAACCGTTTGGTCCCCATTGAAGTCCATTAAATAGAGAAAAATGCTGGAATTTTTTCATCAAAAACCTTAATTTCTTTTCGACTGAAGAAAGAAAGACATGGACATCTTAGATGACATGGGGGTGAGTAAATTATCAGCAAAAGTTTTTTCATAAGTGAACTACTCCTTTTGTATAGCCTGATGTCGTCATACTCAGATTGTAGTCAGAGTCTGAGTCTGGGCTGTGATTATGGGGCGAGTTTAACCGAACCAGGAAAGAAAATGCCTCCGCACTCAATTGGATCGACAAATGCCTTTATCGCGGTTCTCCGTTCCTCTTTTAAAATGAATACGGTGTCTAGATCTAATATAACAGACGTAATGGCTGAATCTACACATCTCAGTTCTCCAGTGGCAGCCATTCTTTATGTAAACGAATTCAACCCAAGCGCTCTTTGGCGACGTGATGATTACGTTACTGTTGATCATCCGTCCATCACCGTATAAAGCCCGCCCTGACAATTTGATTGGTCCGAACAGCTTTGGTTCGGGAGTACTTCACAACGGATCAAGTCCAGACTCAAATGTTGTGGGCGGGGCTAAATCCAGGCTAAATCAGAGTCAAATATTGAGGCAGAACAAACATGATATAAAATGTCAGATGCAAATTATTGATCTTTTTTTCGCGTAGGCATAGAGACGCTGGGTAAGAACGTGTTGGTGGCCGGTCGCTCCAAGAACGTAGGAATGCCCATCGCAATGCTGTTGCACACAGACGGAAAACACGAACGGCCGGGAGGTGAGGAAATAAAGCAAAAGCACGTCCACTTCTGATGAGGTTTGGTTAGGAATGAATGTAATTGCCTGTTTTGTTTCAGGTGATGCCACAGTGACCATCTCCCACCGGTACACTCCCAAAGAACAGCTCCGTCAGCACACAAAAATCGCGGACATCGTTGTTGCTGCTGCAGGTACGGATTTCAATTTGCAAATGGAAGTGATCTTAAAGGCATAGTTCACCCCAAAATGTGCCTGACGAACACCATGATCCCTTCAGGTATTCCTAACCTCATCACTGCTGATATGATAAAGGAGGGCGCCGCTGTTATAGATGTTGGGATCAACAGAATATTGGACCCCTTGACTGGCAAAGACAGACTTGTTGGTGATGTGGACTTTGAAGGTAAGAAGGAAATGCAACTAGGTGTGTGATTTTTCTGTAGTTGCTAAAATAGTAGGCTGAATGCCTTTCACACTTTCTCAGTTCATTTAATCTTTGTGTTTGCAAGGCAACAGTTGTAAATATCTTATAATATCAGTCTTGGGTGATTTATTTTATCTTTTTTATCTTTCGTTAGTGTGTAATGTTAAAAAAGCTCCAGTTATTCTCTATATCAGTGTCATTGTCACTACAGTTTCTTCCGGGAACGAACACGACACAATATTCCTCATTATAATAATTCATGCGCAGAATAAAGGGGAGGGGCCTGGTTCACTTAGTTAGTAGTGTGTTAAACTGGTGGTTATGGAAAGGGGTGGGACATTTCCCAAACACACTTGAAGCGCTCGACCAATCACAACACACCGATCCAGCCGACCAATCAGAGCACAGTGTGCTTTTCAAAAGGAGGGGCTTGATGAACAGAGCGTTACTGACAGACTGGGAAGAGAGGAGCTGCAACAATGGAGAATATGAGGAGAATAATCAACAATCAAGCATGAACCTGTTCAAGTAGAGCCAATAAAACAACATTAAGACTTTGTAAAAGCTTTGTTTAAAAAATATCCTATTGACTTAAGTATGTAATTTAAATACTTTATATAGTGTATTATGTGATGTTAAATATATCAATATAGTAATATAGCCACCTTTTACTAAGCAAAACCCATGTTTTTTTGGTGTGTTGATTCGAAACATGACACGAAGTCAAATCGTGACAATACTTATGCAGCAGAAGCTAAACTAAAACTTATGCTGCCTTGCAATTTAAAGGAGTAGTTCACTTTAAAAAAAAAAACAACTTTTGCTGATAATTTACTCACTCGCATGTCATCCAAGATGTCCATGTCTTTCTTTCTTCAGTCGAAAAGAAATTAAGTTTTTTTGATGAAAACGTTCCAGGATTTTTCTCCATATAATGGACTTCAATGGGAACCAAACGGTTCAAGGTCCAAAAGACACTTTCAGTGCAAACTGTTCAAAGGGCTTTAAACGATTCCAGACGATGAATAAGGGTCTTATCAAGCGAAACGATCGATCATTTAAAAAAAAATAACAAAGTGTAAGTTTTATAAGCTCAAATGCTCGCCTTGCTCTGTTCTGTGATGCACGTTCGTGACTTTCCTGTTCGAACTCGTTCATCAAAATGAACAAATCTTTTTTCGTGTCATTTAGTTCATTCAACGAACGAGTTGACTTGGGAAAAGATTTGTTCATTTTGATGAACGAGTTTGAACAGGAGAGTCACGAACGCTCATCACATAACAGAGCAAGGCGAGCATTTGTGCTTATAAAACTTAATTTTTTTTTAATTTATTTATTAAATGAGTGATCGTTTCACTTGATAAGACCCTTATTCATCGTCTGGAATCGTTTAAAGCCCTTTGAACAGTTTGCAGTTTACACAGAAACTGTCTTTTAAACCTTGAACCGTTTGGTCCCCATTGAAGTCCATTATATGGAGAAAATCCTGGAATGTTTTCATCAAAAACCTTAATTTCTTTTCGACTGAAGAAAGAAAGACATGGACAATTTTTTTTTTAAAGTGAACAACTCCTTTAATTTAATTGTTAACATGTAGTTCTATTCGCTCTTTTTCTGAATGTATTTTAATCAAGTCTTAAGTTAATGGGACAACATGAAGAGGGGTGTTCTCCTACTGGTCTGACTGTAATGTAAATCTGCTTGTATGGAGTGTTCTGGCATGACTTGTAATTTGTCTCCACAGGTGTTCGAAAGAAGGCCAGCTTCATCACTCCAGTTCCAGGCGGTGTTGGACCAATGACTGTAGCCATGCTGATGAAAAACACCATCAAGGCAGCTAAAAATGTGATTTTAACCCCCCCTCAGCGTGTGCGGATGGTAGCGTCCTCATAACGCGCTCCGTCTCGGCTCGCTTCACATTCCACACTCCACCTTTATTTTGAGGATCTCCAAGTGGAAAGGCAATTTCTTTAAATGCTATTTTTATTTAGATAAACGTATATATATATTCAAGGGTTTGAGAAAACGAATGTGCTTTTTCATTCAGATATTTTAAACTATATATATATTTAGTGGTTTTTTGGTTGTTTTTTTTGTTACATCGCCAAGCATTAGACACGTGTGAACTTTTGTTCATGCACTAGGGCTGCAGGATATTGAAGAAAAATGCGATAACTTTTTTAAGCAAATAATGTGCTATGCGATAATGCTTAAAGTGTGTAAAATAAACTTAAATTATGTATCCTACAAAGGTTTTTCACATTCTTTTTTTGACAAGAAAACATCCCTTCAACTTCTGAAAGCATAAGAAGTGTTATTTTAACATCGGTGCGTTTCAGGAAGGCCTACATTAGGGTTATTTGAATAATCAAATGTAGAAATGCATTTCACTGTATGAATTAAATATATATTGATTCGTATTTAAGCTACAAAAGTTATTCAGCAAACTTGTTAATGACCCGTTATTGCACATTATTGCGATATATACATTTGTGATATTTCGATATATTGTGCAGCCCTATTATGTTTTGTTCTGTTACAGTTTTGCATTTTTTCAGCATTTTGTATGTTTAAGTATTAAAATAGGATATTGCCAGATGTTTTGAAGCATATTTATTCATGAGAAACACTGTTTCTAGTGCAACTGCAGTCAGTGTCGTTGCATTTACCTTCAGATGTGAGTGTGTGGAAAGAGTCACATGGCTAATTCTGGTCAATAGTGAGTCAGCATGAAAGATAACTGACCAAATGACCTTTGCAATGACGGTCTAGGGAATATTTGTGATTGAATTGACTGACCCATCACTACTTTATTTTATTTATCCCCTCCTATCGAGATGAAAAATCTTGGCAGGTTGGTGCTTTTTTTTCTTTTTTCTTTTTTTTTTCTTTTTAGTTGTATATTCCGATGTCTTACTGAAATCTGTTTTGCATACTAACATGTAATGCCTTCCAGACATGAAATTAAAAGCATAATATGCAACCTTATGTTTTATTTGAATCATATTAGCCTGTTTGTGTTTGAAACCCTTAAGTGTTTTGTTAAAACGTAGGAATTCTGACTTCTATTATGATTATGTAGTTTATTGATAATATTCATGTATGGTAGTTCATGTTTCTAGCAACACAAAGGCTAAAGGATTTATTCATGCGTGAACTGATCAAATTCACGTTGAATGCAATGAGTCACTTTGGATAAATCCATTAGCCAAATGCATTTACAATAGTAAATTTAAAGAACATTTTTGAATATATAATAATATATATAATAATATAATAAAATATATATATACACACATATACATTTATATAATAAAAGTGTATATATTTAAATAATATATATATATATATATATATATATATTATTACTAAGATTATTTTGTAAATATACAGAATAAATGGGGAAAAAATTACGCCTGGAACTTTAATTATGAAACATCACGAAACCGGATATCCGGCATTCTGTTGTTGATACTGCGGAGTGCACATTACGGTTCTCTACAGACTTCGGGTTTAAATATCTTATTAGAAAGCAGAAAGTAAAGGAATTTTGGACTAGTGGACGAGTAAGTATTAATATGTGTTATTTATTTGGTCCCTATGATTAAGATGAAGTTTGTGCTGTCGTCATTTGATTTTAGATTATTAGAGGCCATGCAGTTCCGGGCCTGTGGCAAATAAATACACACACTTTCTGCGGTTATACAGACTTATTAAATGTGCTCTCGACTTAAACACTAGAGGAGTTTATAAGGATGTATATTTTGTTGTATTGGTCCTCATAACGACCATATATGTCAGCTTTTTGCGCTTCATACAATATAGTTTGTCTAAATGCAGTGTGCTTGCACAATCACACACACACTTTACTGTTGTTGATACGTTTCTTGTAAGTAACCATCTTAATTACTACATAATGTGGCTGCTTATGACATTTATCGTACCTTGCTTGCGCACACAGGCTTATGGAAAGCCCATTTCAGCCACAAGTAAAAAAAATAAAAATAAATAAATAATAAAAGATTTTGTGAATCATAATAAAAAGTCGAAATTATGACAGCAAAGATAGTCATCATTACATTTCCTTCAATATCTCGATTTTTTTAATATCATGACATGACAAAAAGCCTAATGAATAGTAAAAATTCGATCAAATTGAATTTAATAATCCTTACGTTATTTAATTGAATAATTTGAACAATCATTAATTCAATTTGTAGGAATTTTACTATTAAGTAAATTGCGTAATTCTTAAAAAGAAAAAAACCTTTATGAGTGTATAAGTAATGCATTAGATAATGTAAACGAATTGAGCCTATTATTAAGTGTTATCAAAAGTCTATAGTATACTTGATATGTTGAATTGTTTGTTTTTACCTGCAGATTTATAGCAATCACATTTATTACAAGAGCATACTGCTTTAAAACAGTAACGAATCAGGACTGCTACTTTCCCGACAGCTTGGCAAGTCGATTATTACTGATGGGAGGGAGTGACGCTGAAAGACGATCTAAGATCAGAACCGGAGAAGAGAGCAAATCCCAAAGCTTATCATCATCATCAAGCGCCCGGAGACCCAGTCCAAGCCTCCAGAAGAAGCATGAACGGTCCACTGGTGAGAGAAAGGGAATGAATGGGCTCTTATTACACCTATATTGACAACTGTGTTAAAAAGAAAAGAAAATTCTGTCATTTGTGTGAACCTGAAGGCTGACATATGAAGTAATAGTCAAAAAAATCTATTTTTTTTTAACTTATAAATCGAAGAGTTAATTGAACCTTTAGACAAAATTAAAAAAAAATCATATAGTAGAAGGGGAAAAAACACCTCAAATTTATTCAGAGGCCCAAACTGAGCGAAAATATACAATTTGGTGCAGTTGCTCAAAAAAGTAAGATGAAATTCTGATCGCTTGTAAGTTAATGAGATCTTTATTACGGTATAGCAGGGTACTTATTAAAAAGCATATAAATATCAATCGTCATTCTGTATCTTCCTATAATATGTCTTAGTAAAATGATGTTTAAATGCTGAGTTTTATGATTAAAGCACTGTATTTTCAAAGCATACAGATGAAACTCGGAAAATTAGAATATGGTGCAAAAGTTCATTTCAGTAATTCAACTTAAAAGGTGAAACTAATATATTATATAGACTCATTACATCCAAAGTGAGATATTTCAAGCCTTTATTTATTATAATTTTGATGATAATGGATTATAGCTTAGGAAAACCTTTTCACAATTTGGGGTTTTCAAATCTGTAAGCCATAATCATCAAAATTATAACAAATAAAGACTTGACATATCTCACTTTGCATGTAATGAGTCTATATAATATATTAGTTTCACCTTACTGAGATAAATGAACTTTTGCACAATATTCTAATTTTTATAATGCAATGCAATAAGGATTGAGAGATGAACAAATAGTAATGTGTACACGCAGTATAACATGTGCCTCAAATTCTGGTCTGAAATTAGAGAAGAAAAAGATGAAGAGGAGCCGCTCCAGCTCTTCGTCGTCTTCAAGCTCCACTTCCTCGTCCAGAGAAAAAAAGGCCAAGAAGAAAAAGAAAAGGCGAGAAGAAAAGAAACTGAAGCGTGAAAAGAAAAGGGAGAAGAAGGAAAAGAAGCGGCAGAAGAAGTTGGCGCTGAAAGCTGCGAGAGAAGCTTCTTTACCGACTCGTGTTTCTGAGGAACAGCTCTCACCGTTCCTGCAGACCTGGCTGAATGAAGAGACCAAAGAACCCGGCCCTGGTATGTGTTCGCAACATACACACCAATGCCTAACGGACAAAAAGATAAGAAGTTATGATAACACTTTACAACATGGTCCCCACTTTACAATGCGAGTCATTGATGAAAACATTCCAGGATTTTGCTCCATATAATGGATTTCAATGGGGTCCAAACGTTCAAGGTCCAAAAGACAGTTTCAGTGCAAACTGTTCAAAGGGCTTTAAATGACACCAGACGATGAATAAGGGTCTTATCAAGGACCCTTCGAGTCATGACTCGAAAAAAGATTTGTTCATTTTGATGAACGAGTTTGAACGGGAGAGTCACGAACGCGCATCACAGAACAGAGCAAGGCGACCATTTGAGCTTATAAAACTTAAAATTTTGTCATTTATTTATTAAATGAGCGATCGTTTCGCTTGATAAGACCCTTATTCATCGTCTGGAATTGTTTAAAGCCCTTTGAAGCTGCTCTGAAACTCTCATTTGGACCTTGAACCGTTTGGACCCCATTGAAGTCCATTATATGGAGAAAATCCTGGAATGTTTTCATCAAAAACCTAAATTTCTTTTCGACTGAAGAAAGAAAGACGTGGACATCTTGGATGACATGGGGGCGGGTAAATTATCAGCAAAAGTTTTTTTTAAAAGTGAACTACTTCTTTAATTTATAAAAATAAAACTAGAAGTATTCCGCGCACACATCTGAAGCACGTTTCTTGAAACTCAAAAACTCCCTTAAAACTCATCTTTGATCACCAAAATGACATATTTAAGCATTTTTTCCATTCTTCATGCCTTAAAATACCTTGAATGTAACTCAACACCCTTGCTTCGTATAGTATACGTGGTTTTATGAATATGCAAATGAACCCCGCCTCCACTCACTCACTCAGCTCAGAGATCCACTGATTGACAATCACGCATTGATCTGATTGGTTACAAGGTCGTTTGTGACGTCAGCGATTTCAAACCGAGACTGTCTTTGGTTCACTGCAGTTTTAAGGAGAAAATACTCAGCAATGCTGTCCACTTATGAATTTACACATGGTTTGACCTAAAGCATATTATAAACACCACATAGACGTATAAACAACATTAAAAAAATGGATTTTCACTACAGGGGGACTAAAAAAAAGCCAAAATGTGAGGTTTATAATTTTATTGAACTGTAAAATTGTTTAAAAATCATAGTTAACACTTTAATGTTTCCATAGACATTGCACTACCCTGCCGATATGCTATTATTATATTAATTTTATTTGTGCAGGTCTTTAAATCTGACTTTAAAAAACCTTGCTGATACCGTGTTAGTTCATGGCATCTCCGGTCCATTACATAATATTAACAGATCCAACTTTTTGTGTAAATGCTGAGATTAACATTAACTAAGATTATTAAATGCATTTTTCCATCATGAATTCATGCCAAATAGTGTAGTAAACTAATATTAACAAATTAAACCTTTTTAGTAAACTATTACTGAAATGTGTGTTTTAAAAAAACATTTTCTGTAGATAAAATGCGGTTTCTCTCGTCCTGTAGTCATGACTGACGAACAGAAGGAGACTTTCTGCACCAAGAGACCGATGACAAAGGAAGAATACGATGCGAGGCAAAGCATCATCCGCCGTGTCGTCGACCCCGAGACCGGGCGCACCAGGTTAAACCGTCAAATCACTATTTAGTATAAGTTTCATCAACCTGCTACATCCACAAGGCAATAAAACGTTAACATGATGCATTTTTACACAGGCTTATAAGAGGCGATGGGGAAGTTTTGGAAGAAATTGTCACCAAGGAGCGACACAAAGACATCAACAAGGTGCATGACATGTCTTTCTGAAGCATTATGTTTATGTTTTCTGCAGATTTGTGAGACATGTCATTGTTGTCTCGATGTTTTTCACACAGCAAGCCACTAAGGGCGATGGTGATGCCTTCCAGAAGAGATTGGGGATCAACAGGTAGCGAAGTGGCGGATATGAAGGATTAGTTCACTTCAGAATTAAAATTACTCTCCCCCATGTCATCCAGGATGTCCACGTCTTTCTTTCTTCAGTCGAAAAGAAATTCATGTTTTTGAGGAGAACATTCCAGGATTTTCTCCATATAATGGACTTCAATGGGGTCCAAACGGTTAAAGGTCCAAATGAGAGTTTCAGTGCAGCTTCAAAGTCTCAAAACAATCCCAGGCGAGGAATAAGGGAGTTATCTAGGCAAATTGATTTAGTCTTTGCACGTTCGCTTTATAAACTAGGGTCGGTACATACACCTATGTCACGCTTGACCTTTCAACATGTTACTATAATGTGTGGCGCATCATAGCTAGTGCAAAACGAGCATTTGTGGTTAAATGTTTATTTTTGTATAAAATGGCTGCTGGTTTGTCTAGATAAGGCTTATTCCTCGGCTGGGATCAAAAATGTTTAGTCTTTGCCTGTACGCTTTGTTAAAGGAGTATTTCACTTCGAAAAAACTTTTGCTGATAATTTACTCGCCCCCATGTCATCCAAGATGTCCATGTCTTTCTTTCTTCAGTCAAAAAGAAATTAAGGTTTTTGATGAAAACATTCCAGGATTTTCTCCATATAATGGACTTCAATGGGGACCAAACGGTTCAAGGTCCAAAAGACACTTTCAGTGCAAACTGTTCAAAGGGCTTTAAACGACACCAGACGATGAATAAGGGTCTTATCGAGCGAAACGATCGCTCATTTAATAAATAAATAACAAAGTTTAAGTTTTATAAGCTCAAATGCTCGCCTTGCTCTGTTCTGTGATGCGCGTTCGTGACTCTCCTGTTCGAACTCATTTTTTTCAAAATGATCGAATCTTTTCCCGAGTCAATTCGTTCATTTCGTTTGTTGAATAAACCAAATGACACGAAAAAAGATTCGTTCATTTTGATGAACGAGTTCGAACAGGAGAGTCACGAATGCGCATCACAGAACAGAGCAAGGCGAGCATTTGAGCTTATAAAACTGAAACTTTTTTATTTTTTAATTGAGCAATCATTTCGATAAGACCCTTATTCATCGTCTGGAATCGTTTAAAGCCCTTTAAACAGTTTGCACTGAAACTGTCTTTTGGACCTTGAACCGTTTGGTCCCCATTGAAATCCATTATATCAAAAACCTTAATTTCTTTTCGACTGAAGAAAGAAAGACATCTTGTATGACATGGGGGTGAGTAAATTATCAGCAAAAGTTTTTTTAAAAGTGAACTACTTTAACACTGGGTCGGTATTTCCACCTACGTCACGCTTGACCTTTCAACATGTTGTTATAATATGTGTCGCATCACAGAGCTAGTGCAAGACATGCATTTGTGGTTAAAACATATATAAATGTTTATTTTTGTATAAAATGAGCATTGGCTTGTCTAGATAAGACCCTTATTCATCGTCTGGTGTCGTTTAAAGCCCTTTGAAGCTGCACTGAAACTCTCATTTGGACCGTCGACCCATTGGACCCCATTGAAGTCCATTATATGGAGAAAATCCTGGAATGTTTTCATCAAAAACCATAATTTATTTTCGACTGAAGAAAGAAATAGGTGAACATCTTGGATGACGTGGGGGAGAGTAAATGATCAGGAAGTTGAACTAATCCTTAATGACAAGTCCTGGCCAATCCAAAGACTTCTGCATTTCTACAAGAATCCAACAATTCCTTAGTCCTTTTGTATTTCTCTCCCTTGACTAAATGTGGTGTGCGAATGATATTTTGCTCTCAGATGTTCATTTTTCAGGTGAACTACAGACTAAGGAGTTGAATAAAACAGGAAATTACCAAATGAGGGTAATTAATAACTTTGCATATTTGATGTTCCTTCAAATCAGGAAGAGACTGTCTCTCATTCATCTGTAAATTGCAAAAGACTTTTTTAATGGCTTTATTTATTTGTAAATAATGTCATTTTCTGTCTGATTGTATTCTTTGCCATTAAAACTCTGCATCAGTTTATGGTTTTACCTTTAATGAGACCAGAGGACTGCTGCGACATCAATAAAATATCTTTATGCATGTTGGTTTTCTTTATTAAAAATAAGAGCTGACTGCATCAAAACTGAATTCACTACATTTCAAACTGAATTTACAGTATGTTTAGGAATTAGTGCATATAAGTCGTGTCGCACATGAGAGTCTGTAATGAATTGTTACTGCAGATGTCCAGAAATTCTTCAGATGAGTGTTCCTACTAATGACAAAATATAGTTTGTATGTATGAAATTATGCAGGAAATATGAAACGTACACTCTAAAAAATGCTGGGTTGTTTTAACCCAACTTTGGGTCAAATATGGACTAACCCAGCCGTTGGGTTAAATTTTTACATTACATTTTTAACCCAACATTTCGGGTTTGTCCATATTTGACCCAAAATTGGGTTAAAACAACCCAGCATTTTTTAGAGTGTAACATGTCGGTGATTATTAACAGAAACTTATTTCAAATACATAAGTTTTACAACACTCGCAGCTTTAATGCATTAAAATTCAAATTCTTATATACTATATGCATCATCTTGATCGGAGCGTCAGTATAAATGCTTGGAAATAATGTTTCATGTCCATATCCATAAGTTGTGCATGTTAATTTCTGATGATGTTTTCTTGACCAACCTCCACTTCAGCAGTTCAGACTAAACAATAATAGTTCAAGGGCTATACGGAGAGTGCAAATTGCCTTTGTAAAATAAATTTTTATTTTAATATTACATTAAATGTTAATTGAAATAACGAAGTCATTGTCTATTTGATTTGATTATAAACAGGTTAGTGCACTAATAGAAGAAGCATAATTACATAACCACAATGAATAACTTTTTATATTATTAACATTATCTCTGATTGTGTAACAGACCAGTAGATGGCAACGTGCACATAGTGTGTGAATCATCATATAATGAAAGAAGAAGTAATGTGTATTCAGTACAGTACAGTGTTGTACATACTGATATTTCTGTTGTTTCGTTTCAGGTTTGTTACTTGAATACGTTTAATTGGGTTGAGTGAGTTCGTATGTGTTTCTACAAGGGGAAACTTTGAGGGATGACGACTTTAGTCAGTCACCGGCTTTTCTCCGTCTGGAAGCTGAAGCTGGGAATGATAAACATTGGACACATGACGATACTTTCTCCACAGAGTCACTGGAGATTAATAGGATGGCCGTTTGTTTTCGCTGCTGGTAAGAAATACCAGATTGACCTGCCAGTTTTAGACGAGGAAGACCTTGAGGAACAGTTTGTTCGGGGATCTGGCCCTGGTGGACAAGCCACCAACAAAACCAGCAACTGCGTCGTGCTTAAACACATCCCCACTGGTATCGTCGTGAAGGTGAGCTCGTTTATGATCTTAAAGGGACAGTTCACCTAAAAATAAATAAATAATAATATTCATTCATCTTCAGAATACAAATTATTATCCTTTTAAAGAAATCTGCGAGATTTCTGTCCTTCCATTGATTGACAGCTACGCAACTACCCTTTTGACGCTTCAAAAAGTTCATAAAGAGATCATAAAACTAATCCATATGGATTGAGTGGTTTAGTCAAAATTTTCTGAAGAGACTCGATCGCTTTATATGATGAACAGATTTAATTTGGGCTTTTATTCACATATAAACATTCCTACTGGTATCGTCGTGAAGGTAAGTTCGTTAATGATCTTAAAGGGACAGTTCACCTTAAAAAAAAGTCATTAATCATGTCATTTCAAACATGCAAGACTTTCATTCATCTTCAGAATACAAATGAAGATCTTTTTGATGAAATCTGAGAGATTTCTGTCCTTCCATTGACAGCTACGCAACTACCATTTTGACGCTTCAAAAAGTTCTTAAAGAGATCGTAAAAATGAATTGAGTGGCTTAGTCTAAATTTTCTGAAGAGACTCGGTTGATTCATATGATGAACAGATTTAATTTGGGCTTTTATTCACATATAAACATTCATCAACTCGCACAATGGGTGATCCTGATTCCTGACAAATGG
The DNA here is from genome assembly GCF_988280905.1 of Pimephales promelas. Taxonomy (NCBI): domain Eukaryota; kingdom Metazoa; phylum Chordata; class Actinopteri; order Cypriniformes; family Leuciscidae; genus Pimephales; species Pimephales promelas. The sequence goes on along the minus strand of NC_142772.1, from coordinate 2,644,412 downwards.
CCTATCAATATAAACATTGATACAATCAATGAAGAGAAGAAATAAATAACTTTAGCCCTAGTTATTCAAACGATATATAAATAAAAGTGTATATCTAATTGTAATTCTAAATCTTGACTATCCAAAATCCCACAGTGAAGCCTATATGTGTCATTGTGTGGCCTATTCTGACCAAACTATTATTATAATAAAAGGATCTCGTATTCTCTTGCAGTGTCACCAGACCAGATCTGTGGATTTGAACAGAAAACGAGCACGAGAGATTTTACGTGAGAAACTGGACGTCGCATACAAGGGTGAGGAAAGTGAACTGCTGAAAATAAAAAAGGAATCCATGCAAAGGAAACAGGACAAACGGAAGAGAGTAAATGAAAACATGGAGAAAAAAAGACGATTTAAGGAGATGCTTTGCTCAGACCAAGAAGATGAGAAATGCTGAGGTGCACATTATTTCATCCCTTTTTTCTTATGAATTAAACACAATGGACAGAACCACTTCAACAGTGTAATCTGTAAATTAAGAAACAGGAGCTTTAATATTTTGTGTACAGTGGAAACTTTAAAGCTTGTGTGTGTATCTTTGTCCCTGTTTTATTGAACTGAAATCTAAGGGTTTTGTTGTTGAGTATGCAACGTTTGAAAGATTAAACTGGTTAATAAACAAGAATCAAACAGCACCTAAAGGCTGATTTATACATCCAACATTATCCTCACCGTAGGGGTGAGGAATTAGTGTATTTGATGCCCTTTTTTAAACTCAGAATGACAATTTGGAATATAAAGAACAACATATATTATACAGTTATTTATTTTATTAGGAAAATACCATATACATAAAAAGAAATGGGCTCAAAGCAAACTTTTTTGAAAAAGCTATTTTTTTCACAAAAACATGTTCTTTGAAAGGACTGGAAATTAATAATACTCGCATTATGACTTTAACATTAGCTGCCAGGGGGGGAAAAAAGATTCTTTTCTGGCAGCTAATGTTAAAGTCATAATGCGAGTATACCTCTTGTTCTTCTGGCACTGAATAAAAATCAATGAATGAATAAATTACATTAAAAAGATAAAACCGGAAGTACGTAGGAAGCACTTCCGCGTTTCTTAAACCAATCACACGCCTACTCTACAAGAGTTCGACCAATGAACGCTACCGAATTGATATTTAAAAACCCCAGGCGTCCTGACGTCAAGTTATTTATCTCAGCATGCTGTGCTGTTTATAACCCTATCTGATTGTTGGTGGAAATCGAATCCAAGATGGGAAAAGGTAAAATAATAAATAAGGTTAAAATTAGCATGTGACTTACAGACGTGCACCTGTTTGTTTGTGAAAAACGATGATAATTAGAAGAATCGATCTGATATTTAGTGACGCTATGACCTTGCTGTTTCGTTATATATTTGCGATCAATGTATGCTGCTCGAATCCTGACGTTAGTCGCAGCATTTATACGCATACTATTTTGTAAAGCTTTATTTATTTACTCATTAGGCAAAAAGTCGACCAAACGAAGACCTGGCGACGAGAAGGCTGAACAGGCTAAAGAAAACCAACACGGGAAGCCAACGGTAGGAGAGATGCGTCTGCAATTCTGAATGTATTTTTCTAACGTTACTGATCGATCACCTTAAAAAAAAACACCCCAAAAACGAAAATCGTCATTTACTCACCCTTATGTTCATCAGACAGTTGACGGCGTTGATTTCTATTCAATTTTCAATTTTTGTTTTTTTATTCCTAATTGGAAGTTAATGGTTTATCAACTGTTGGATCTCCAACCTTCTTTAAAATGTTGTCTTTTTTTCTAAAAAAAAAAAAAAAAAAAAGTAAGGAAAAGAAACTCAAACAGGTTTGGAACAACATGATGAGGGGGAGTGATGATTTCTGCTTCTCTTTTTTTGTTGTTGTTGTTTGCTTGTTGAACTATCCCTTTAAAGGAGTAGTTCACTTAAAAAAAAAAAACTTACTCGCCCACATGTCATCCAAGATATCCCTGTCTTCTTTCTTCAGTCGAGGTTTTTGATGAAAACATTCCAGGATTTTCTTCATATAATGGACTTCAATGGGGTCCAAACGTTTCAAGGTCCAAAAGACACTTTCAGTGCAAACTGTTCAAAGGGCTTTAAATGATTCTAGACGATGAATAAGGGTCTTATCTAGCGAAACGATCGCTCATTTAAAAAATAAATAATAAAAGTTTAAGTTTTATAAGCTCAAATGCTCGCCTTGCTCTGTTTTGTGATGAGCGTTCGTGACTCTCCTGTTCAAAATTGTTTATCAAAATGAACAAATCTTTTTTACGAGTCATTTGGTTCATTCAACAAACGAAATGAACGAATTGACTCGGGAAAAAGATTCTTTCATTTTGATGAACGAGTCACATGAATGCTCATCACAGAACAGAGCAAGGCGACTATTTGAGCTTATAATACTTAAACTTTGTTATTTATTTTTTAAATGAGCGATCGTTTCGCTTGATAAGACCCTTATTCATCGTCTGGAATCGTTTAAAGCTGCACTGAAACTCTCATTTGGACCTTGAATCGTTTGGTTCCCATTAAAGTCCATTATATGGAGAAAATCCTGGAATGTTTTCATCAAAAACCTTAATTTCTTTTCGACTGAAGAAAGAAAAACATGGACATCTTGGATGACATGGGGGAGAGTAAATTATCAGCAAAAGTTTTTTTTAAAAGTGAACTACTCCTTTAAAGAAGTTAATAATGCATATTGCTTTAAAAAATACCTATTTGTGTCTTAGACATGCCAAGTTCAGCTAACAATACATGGTTGTCTGAGTCAAAACAAGCCGCTTCGGAATCACCCACTCATCCCAATATTAGAAGACAATTCTGCAGTGGACACGAACAAACAAAGTGAAGGTATTTGTTTATATCATATTGAAGATGCACATTCATCATAGTCAAAGTTGTTTTACTTACTACTTTTTTGTTTCTTTGGCTAGTCAAAGATGTTGATGAGCTCAATGCACCGAAACAAGAAAACACTGGCAAGATCCTTAAATGTGCTCATAATGATCAGATTGATGCGCCTCAGAAAGATTCTGGGACGAGTAAGCAAACTAAATCCGGGCAGAGAATGAATGGTGAAAAGTCAACAGACAGGAAGTAAGTCTAATTTGTTTGTGTGTCGAGGTTTCTGTTTTATTAAAGTTTATTTATAATGTGTATTTGCCTTATTTTCTTCAGATTGAAAGGAAAAGAGTCTGAACTCAATCGAAAAGTCACAGATTATTACCCTATAAGGCGAAGTTGCAGGAAAAGCAAAGCTGAGTTAAAGGTTGGAAGTTTTAAAATGTAGTAATATATATATATATATATTTTTTTTGTTATAGCTCTTATTGTGAACGATTCACCCATTTATAATAATAATAAAATATATATATATATATATATATATATATATATATATATTTCTGACCTGGTATTTTTCAATCAGAATGTCATAACTCACTTTTTTCATATCTAGCGCTAAATATGGCCATGTTGTTTTAAAACAGTGTGAAAAGCAGCAGCACATTGATGATCTCATCAGAAATGATGTGGAAGAGGGGCTCAAGGTGAGACTTTAACAATGTTGTAATGTGAAACCTGTCATTCTTTGCTTTAAGCATCTGCTATGTTTAATTAGGTGAAATGTATTGAAGGAAAAGGAAGAGGGATCTTTGCAGACCGAGCGTTTAAGAAAGGCGAGTTTGTAGTGGAGTACCATGGGGATTTGTTGGAGATCGCTGATGCCAAAGCAAGAGAATCTCAATACGCTCAGGATCCCTCTACGGGCTGCTACATGTACTATTTCCGCTACCACGATAAAACCTACTGGTGAGTATTTGGACGTTTTATTTATGGCCCGGTTTACAGGTATAGAGAGCCTAAGTCCCGCCCCTCCGCTTCCGGCTCATGGGACCTTATTTCGGAAAAAATATGTATGGTAGTCAATGGCGAGAGACAACTTATATTTTTAATCTGTCTGAATTGTGCCCTGAATTACGCATATGATGTTTGTCACTTTAAAAGATAATTCTGAAAGTCGCAGTTTTTCATAAAACAGAAGAGTAACATTTAGTTTTAATGAACTACATCTCCCGGGAAGCGAGCAAGATCCAAGATCCTGTGTGCAGTCTGGTACAACACACTCAGGCATGACGGTGTAACGTTGCGATTATAACGTAAGACTATAGAAACTATAACAGACGTTAGCTTCGGTACAGTTAGCCTCGGCAAGGTAAAGTTAGCTAGTAGCCTCGGTAAGGTAAAGTTAGCTGCTAGCCTCGGTAAGGTACAGTTAGCTAGTAGCCTCGGTAAGGTAAAGTTAGCTAGTAGCCTCGGTAAGGTAAAGTTGGCTGCTAGCCTCGGTAAGGTAAAGTTAGCTAGTGTAGCCTCGGTAAGGTAAAGTTAGCTAGCCTCGGTAAGGCAAAGTTAGCTAGCCTTGGTAAGGTAAAGTTAGCTAGTGTAGCCTCGGAAAGGTAAAGTTAGCTGCAGGCCTCGGTAAGGTAAAGTTAGCTAGTAGCCTCGGTAAGGTAAAGTTAGCTGCTAGCCTCGGTAAGGTGAAGTTAGCTAGTAGCCTCGGTAAGGTAAAGTTAGCTGCTAGCCTCGGTAAGGTAAAGTTAGCTAGTGTAGCCTCGGTAAGGTAAAGTTAGCTAGCCTTGGTAAGGTAAAGTTAGCTTGTAGCCTCAGTAAGGTAAAGTTAGCTAGCCTTGGTAAGGTAAAGTTAGCTTGTAGCCTCAGTAAGGTAAAGTTAGCTGCTAGCCTCGGTAAGGTAAAGTTAGCTAGTAGCCTCGGTAAGGCAAAGTTAGCTAGTAGCCTCGGTAAGGCAAAGTTAGCTAGTAGCCTCTGTAAGGTAAAGTTAGCTGCTAGCCTCGGTAAGGCAAAGTTAGCTTGTAGCCTCGGTAAGGTAAAGTTAGCTAGTAGCCTCGGTAAGGCAAAGTTAGCTAGTAGCCTCGGTAAGGCAAAGTTAGCTAGTAGCCTCGGTAAGGCAAAGTTAGCTAGTAGCCTCGGTAAGGCAAAGTTAGCTAGTGTAGCCTCGGTAAAGTTAGCTTGTAGCCTCGGTAAGGCAAAGTTAGCTAGCCTCGGTAAGGCAAAGTTAGCTAGCCTCGGTAAGGTAAAGTTATCCGAAACGAAAGCTGTGTCTGTGTCATATGTAAATTGTGCAAGTTTTTGTCCATTAGACCATAGACCATCCCCTCGAGGAAATCTGAACTAAAGAGACTGATTAAAACACCAGGATTGTGTTTTTTGGCTTTTACTTGGAATATAGAGAAATTTGCATTACATTCAAAGTATATAATTGCTTGTGCATTTTTCCAGTGTTGACGCTACCAAAGAAACCCACCGTCTGGGCCGACTGATCAACCACAGTAAAAACGGCAACCTTCAGACCAAACTGCATGCTATAAACGGCACGCCTCACCTCATCTTCCTGGCGTCCAGAGACCTGGAGGAGGACGAGGAGCTGCTGTATGACTACGGGGACCGCAGTAAAGAAGCCCTCGCCGCTCATCCATGGCTCAAGCACTAATGCACTCTTGCTGGAGGAGTTCTGCTGATGGTTTCTAGTGGAGTATTGTGGACTATGATAGATGGTACCGTAAAATGAACTTGAATACACCTTGGGTTAAGGCTGAATGATGGGAACCGTTTTAGCTCATTGTCTACTTAATGGCTTGGGAAAGATCACTCAAAATTAAATTTACTCATACTTATGATGTTCCGACTTGGTTTTCTTCAGAAGAAAACATGAGATACTTTGAAGGCTGTTTTTGATAATTTTTAAAGCTTTAAAAAGCAATGATTGGATCATAGAATATCATAATTTGTGTTTTGAAGGATCGGTGTAAATGTTTTTTGGACGAAGGCCGAAAGCTTCTTGTTTTGGGTGTATTATTCATTTTCATTTTAATGTGTAATTTTTAAAAATATCAGTCTTTGACTTTAAGGATAAAATGATATTCAAATGGGTGTAGTTACTGTACATTTTGTATAGGAAAAATTGTTTAATTGTGACGCAATTATACCTTTTTTTTTTTTTTTTAATTGTGAGTGTTGAGTCCTTTGTCTTTAAACCTTAGTTGAGTTTTATAAGGATTTGTAGCAGTACAGAAGCATGCATACGTTTATTTAAAAATTAAACATGTTAAATGTTCAGCTGCAAATGCTCAATGATTGTTTTAGGCAGTGCAATTTAATCATGAAACTGTTTTATTTTTGAAATAAAGCCGATTTCAATCCAAATAAAAACTTATTAATAAAACCCATTGTTAGGCGCCAACGTAAAGGAGCGTAGCGCTACAAAACTGAGCTCTGTAAACACTTTATAGGAAATTAATATTACTGGTTATTACATTTTGTGACCAAAGATTTTTATTGCATTTCAAAAATATAAAAAAAATTAATATGAAACATCCAATGGGCAAAAAGCAAGCAACTGAAATCAAGATCATCACATGCCAAACAAGTACTTTCTGGACCCTATAACAACAAAAGCTGGATATTAAATGTGTGTCTCTTTAACTGATTCATAATACTTGATATTCATGTTGTCATTCATCAGTTGAACATATCAGATCAAACAAGGAAAATCATTTTACATTATTTGATTTCTTATGTAAGAGAGCTAGATATACTTCTTTTTTTGTTTACATTTAAAAAAGCATTTTAATCTTAGGAATATTATATTAAGCAACTTCATGTAATGTTAATCCATGTACAAACAACAGGGTCCAGATATTAAGAATAGCATTTTATATATATATATAATTCTAGTACTAGTTCAGGCCAATAAAAAAAAGTTAAAAATATATATTTACATTCATATGGCCCACAACTAACGACTTCATATACCATCGAGTTTTATTAAATATTGTTACCTGGTACAAAAAAAAATAGTTTAGTTGAAGTACCTCTTAAATTTAACTCTGCAATCCCTAGTTTATTGATATTAGGAATGGAAAGTGATATGCAAAGTCATATGGATATTTTCTGTCCAAAAGTGTGTTAACAGATTCAGTCTGAAGGTGTTTTCTATATATTGTCACCAAAATCAGTTCCAAACTGTGTCGTTGTGCTAATTATATAACCTGACTGAATTAAAACTGATTATTGTAATATCATAGAGTAAAATAGAAAATGGATGTTAGTTACATTTGTGTTTTTGACATCTACAAATTCATGTTTGGCTTCACGTTCAATTCAATGAGAACAGTTACAAACAGCAAGTTAAAACAAACTCATTTAAAAAATAGGATTTCCAGCCAGAAATGGGTCAGTATTGTTAAAAAAGTCACTCGCTCTGCTGGAAAGGGCTTCGCTTGTTTCAGGAGCGTTTGGTTTGTTGTATTAAATCCTGGTTAGGTTTCGCAGATGACTACTTGCCTCGAAATGAGAACCTGAAAAAGAGGAATGGTTCGAAACATTGAGGCAAAAATGCATTATTTTTCAGAGCAAGACATTTGTAGAAAATAAGCTCAATCTCTGCTGAGAAACATTTTTAACATTCAGGCGCAAACTTTCACTGATTCTTCAAGAAGGAAATGTGATGCAATAAACATTTCGAAATTTGCACCACCAAATAAGTTTAATTATGATAAAATTTGGTGCATTTTTTAAAATATTTTTCCATTTATTAACACATCAAAAGCCCCAGATGCACAAAGACTGAATTCATACTTACTCTATTCATTGACTACGTGACTGACTTACAGAGCTAAATATTGTTGTAATTTGGACATAATTTGTTCCAGTTTTTCTCTCCATCTTAAAGGGATAGTTTACTTTGAAATTAATGTTTGATATGTTTTATCTTTCCTCAAGGGCATCCAAGATGTAGGTGTCTTTTTTTCCACAGTATTTTCAATTTTTATGTTTTTAGGTCAAACCGTTTGTCTGTCAGTCATATAATGGAGGTCTATGGTCACCACCTCAAAGAGCATGCACAGAGAAGTCCAGATTAAACATGATTTAATGACTCGTAAATGTAAGTACACATTGATGACCTAAGACACGAAACGAGCGGTTTGTGTGAGAAAACCAACAGTATTTATATAATTTTTACCTCTTAACCACAGAGATCACTTCCGGCGCCCTCAGATCACTTGGACATGGCTGTGATTACAAAAGGTAAAAACGATATAAATACTGTTCGTTTTCTTACAAAAACCGTTCGTTTCGTGTCTCAGGCCATCAATGTGTACTCACATTTACGAGTCATTAAATCATGTTTAATTTGGACTTCTCTGTGCATGCTCTTTGAGGTGGTGACCATAGACCTCCATTATATGACTGACAGACAAACGGTTTGACCTAAAAACATCAAAATTGAAATTACTGCGGAAACAAAGACACCTACATCTTGGATGCCCTTGAGGTAAGATAAAACATACCAAAAATTAATTTCAAAGTGAACTATCCCTTTAAAGGAGCTTTGTCACAGTTGTCTTTAGTTAGCTCACTTGACACATTTCTTGTAAAGCTATACAGACAAAATACAGTATCTCTGCAAAGCCGCTTTGAAACGCTCTGCATCATAATGATTCAAATGTACATGATAGCTGGGCAAACTCCAGTGGGCAAGTCTCCAAACCTCTCACAACTGGTAAAGCCACTCACATGAGGCTTCAATAAATGAGACTTTACAGGTTCACACACGCCCTGCAATACTTGTATATTTATTTTACACCATTTGTAAGAAGAAAAATCAACATATTAGAATGCTTTCTTGAGGAATCATGCGACACTGAAGATTAAAACCGCCATATTAACTATTTTTGGTAACACTTTATTTTGATAACTATAAGTGCATTTGCAACAACGCTCCGATTGGAGTATTAGTAAAGCGTTTAATATCTGCTAACACTTTTGATGCCCCCCAAAACACTGACTATAAAGCCGGGTGCACACTGTGTGATTTTGGCCGTCAAATTTGGCAAATCCTAAAAGGATCCTCTGACCCTAGGCTAAAATATGACGTCTTTGATCGTTAGTTTGACTTCACGACAGCCGATTAACGACCGTTTCGATCAAATTTTACAGAAGATTCGACTCATAGTTCTGCAGTGTGATTCCTCCAAAATTAACGTTAGAGATTTCTTTGTAGCCATCAGTTCAATCCAGCGTGTAACGCAGTTCACAGTTCTTTTCTTCAATCGAAGAGAAATTAAGGTTTTTGATGAAAACATTCCAGGATTTTTCTCCATATAATGGACTTCAATGGGGTCCAAAATGATTCAAGGTCCAAATAAGAGTTTCAGTGCAGGTTCAGGTTCGTGACTCTCCTGTTCAAACTCGTTCATCAAAATGAACAAATCTTTTTGAGTCATTGCGTTCATTCACGAACGAAATGACTCGAAAAAAGATTCATTCATTTTGATGAACGAGTTCATTGGTAACCGTTTGGGCCCCATTGAAGTCAATCATCAAAAACCTTAATTTCTTTTCGACTGAAGAAAGAAAGACATGGACGTCTTGGATGACATGGGGGTGAGTAAATTATCAGCAAAATTTTTAAAGTGAACTACTCCTTTCATGACAACTATGTTCGTACTGACAGCGATTATGTTCGTACTGACAAGCAACAATCGTAATGGACTATAATAAATCGCAGAGTTAACCCAAACCTTAACCTAACAGTCAACTAATACGTTAATGTTATCTCAAAATAAAGTGTAACCCTATTTTTAATAGCTACTTTTGGTTGAATAAACTTGATAAGTATAATAATTTGAATGTAAAAATCGTACAGAAACAGGCAAATACTCACAGTTTCTGAATCGTGCTCTTCTCTTTGTTCTCCTCTATAATACTGGAGGGTTCTGGTTCTGACTTAGGAAGCGTGTCCAGTTTTATTTCCACCATGCTTTGCTCTGACCCGAGGACCCCACTGCAAGCACATCAGATGTGACATTAGACCTCATGTAAATCCAAATCCATATGCATGTATTTTGAAGAACAGTGGAGCTTCCTGACTTTCATTTTCAAATCTAAAACAGCTATAAATCTCTTTCTTTTTGCTCTGCAACCCTGTAAATGTGAATCAATCGACTTGTTTACCTCTTGTAGAGCTGTAGTTCCTCTTGGGCCACCATAAGCTGGGCTTTGAGTTTGTTTCTCTCCTGCAGAACCTCCTTTAACTCCTGCATGGTGAATCTTGGTCTGTTTGGGTCTTTTAAGTCGACAACTAGTTTGTTTGGCCCAATACTTTCCTATAAAATAATAAAAAATAAATAAAAAAAATTATATATATATATATATATATATATAATATGTGTGTGTGTGTGTAGATTGTGTACAAACACCTTATGAATTTTGCTCTGAACTTTACATGAACCCACTCACATTGTTAGTATTAACGTCACCACTTGAACCTTCAGCTACAACTCTTTCCATTTCTCGCTTCATATTATCCCTCTCCATCCTCAGCTCCTCCATCGACAGATTGTACTTGTTCACCATTGTCTCAAACATCTCCAGCACACGGACGATTTTGAACTGTAAATCCGAGAATTCCCGGCCACCTGTGTTGACTTTTAATAAATCTCTGCCGATCACGTAGGAAATATCATAAACATCCTCAACAGTCATTTCCAACACGTCCTTGTCGAAAGCCTCCATGGGTGAACTGTCCTGTCGGGCTTCCATTCTGTCTCAAAACACAGAAACTTTCCCCAAGATATGGCGAGTCCAGCTGATCTCACTGTCCCGATTTATTCACAAATTAGCCGACAACTTCCTCTTCCAAACTGGCTCCTCTACTTTACTGCAACTTTGAGCGTTTGATTGACGTGTTAACCAGCCAATGGCGGAGTCGCTCCATGAACAACACGGTTAATGAAGCATGAGTGGTTGATATTCCCGCTAACAGCTCTATAACAGCTTAATATCAGCTTTATTACTGTTTGTAATTTAATTTGAAAACGGGTTTTATTTAGTTAATGTCGTATATTTGATCGGCTGTTAGAGCTTAGCAACACAAAGCGACCGACCAACATAAGCTTAGCCTACACAATTTAATTAAAGGGATAGTTCACCCAAAAATAACAATTCTGTCATCAAGTTGTTCCAAACCTTAATGTATCTCTTCTGCTGAACACAAAAGAAGATAGGAATATTGGTAACCAAACTTGTTGATTTGATAATTTAATAAACTTATTTCCGCCAATGAATAAAAAAATAATTGCGAGTTTTTATCTCACAATTACAATTGCGTGTTATAAAGTCAGAATTGCTTGATATAAAGTCGCAATTCTGAGAAAAAAAAGACAGAAGTGCGACTTTTTAATCTCACAATTCTGACTTTTTATCTTTCGACGATTATATGTCGAAATTCTGACATCTTTTCTCAGAACTGTGAGATTAACTCGCAATTGCGAGTTATCAGGCCAATTCTAAGGGGAAAAAAGACTAACTTTTCTCCCTCAGAATAGTTTAAATCTCACAATTCTGACTTTATATCAGTCATTTCTGACTTTATAACAAGCAATTGTGACACTTTATATCTAGCAACTTTATATCTCACAATTCTGACTTTATAACACGGAATTGCGACTTTATATCACGTAATTCTTATTTTGCATTTCTGACTTTATATCTCGCAATTGTGACTTTATATCGCAATTGTCACTTTATATCTTCTGACTTTATATCTCACAATTCTGACTTCTCGCAATTCTGAGAAATATTGCGAGATGTAAACTCGCAATTGTGAGAAAAAAGTCTGAATTGTGAAATAAAAAGTTTATATATATATAAAAATATTTATAAATTTGTAAAGTTCAGTGTTTATAGTCTAAACCCTGAAAGAAATGTATGTACATTTTTAGAATAACAAATTTCTACATTAAACAACAATACGCCATTCGCGACTCTCCTATGATTAAAGGCGACACTTCCAGTTTTCTTCCCACAGGAGCGATTTTAAAGTGACAGCTGCGTGAAATCAGCGTATAAACTGTTTTGTTACAGACATTCAACATATCTTGATTTGTGTTTAGCATAAGAAAGAAATTCACAGGTTTGGAACAACTTGAGGGTGAGTAAATGATGACAGAATTTTTATTTTCGGGTGTGCTATACCTTTAAGAAATGAATTTACTAAATGACATGGTTCAAGTTTCCTTGATGTGTCGTGTGTGTGTTAGTCCACTGTGTGGCAGTAGCTGTTCATTTTTTCTCTGGTCTCAGGTAAAGTAGTGTCAGATGGAAGGTCTCATCAGGGACTCATGGAGGAGAGGAGGATAAATACACTGATCTTCACTGAGGCGTGTCTTTGTTTTTTCCTCTGCTGGTTTCTCAGACTGTTGCCTTTTTCTATTGTGTTACAGTGTTGTGAATTCATTCATTTGTGTAGATTAGGGTCCAATTCTCACAATTAACTACAACTTTTACCTCAATAAACTCCTAATTACTGCTTATTAATAGTTTAAGGTGGTTGTTAAATTTAGGTATTTGGTAAGATTATCCTAAACTGTTTTTTGTTTTGTTTTGTTGTTGTTGTTTTCACGCTGTTGTGTTGACTACATCATTCATTATTTTTGTTGGATAAGCTGGATGTTGAAAAAAGATAATCTGGTAAACATGGTTTAAAAAAGTTGAGTATACCCTTTTCTTGATGTTGTTTCTTGAATTGTTTGGCTCTCTCAGCTTAAAGGTAGGGTAGCCAATTCTTGCATAAACACTTTGTGTTATTCTGATTGAAAATGTCTTCACATCCTGATAGCAATCGATGATAGAATTGATCTAAATAAAAATATTGCATATTAATTTTCCAAGCAAAATGTATATTTCAGTCAGAATTATTGCAGCGGCGCTCGTTCAATGCGAAATTTAGCAGCAAAATGGAAATATTTGCACTAACATTTACAGATGGAGAATAGAAATGTATAAATTTGCACAAACACAAAATATATGCTGTTTGATGGTGGATCGATTTGATCCATGATAAACCTCTGCTTAAGAAGAGCCTGCACATGCAATTATCTAGATCAACCTGGATCAAATTAATGGGATTGTGTGAACTTCAGTTACCTTTGAAACCGCTTTAGCCCCAGGTTCATTCAAGTCAGCTGTTGGAATTTAATCCCTGCTTTTTATAGCGTCTTTTATTAAACAGGCAGCTCTGTAAGTTATTACGTTCATTATTATCTGTATGTCATGTCCTTTGAGACGTGAGCTAATTTAAAGCCGTCTCGTGTGACACTGACTTTGCAGACTCTGCTGTGTGCGTTTTTTGAAAGAGGCGTGGCTTTATAGACGTTCTGAAGGGAGGGTGGGATCATGTGCTTTCAAAACTAGCTTGCTATTGCTAAAATCACCTACCCTACCTTTAAGTTTAAAAGTCATGCATACATCTAATTTATTCTTTCTAGCTTGGTGTTACTGTCCAATGCTCAAATCATGACCTATTTCTTTATTAATTTTCCATTTAGGCAAACTGCCTTTTCAGTAAAAAGGGGTGAAATTATTGAATTCCCTACCAGACCACACCTTCAAAACAAATACTAAAATGTGGCTTATTTAGGAACAATATTGCCCTCATATTTACTTTTTGCATTGTGCTCTCTCTGTATATACAGAGGAGACATTATTTCTATCCTTATTTTATTCATTATTTTTGAAACCTGTCTTAATAAAACATGTTGAGTAGCCTAACCTCTGAGAAGCTCTGAATTTGTGTCTTGTAATATAACAATTTTCTATCCATACAGATCCATACTTTAAATGTATTGAAATTAATAAAGCATCTTGGAGTAAACTTCGAGTATCATGAGTATCTGTTTCCGGGCCGAGTGTCCTAGTTTTTGGTAATCAAAATATATAGTTACCCTAGCACTACAAACTTCCCTGTTATATATATCACAGTTCAATAAATATAGCAACAAATAAAAGCAAACGTAATCTACTGACATTATATTTGAACTTAAAGCCAAATGAGCTCTGTAACCCGACCGTCGCACTCAACCCGTGCAATCCCTTCTCGAGATGACGTCATGCCGCGCACACTGCGCATGCGCAGTGATACTCCTCCTTGTTCCACAGGGAATCATCGGGCGCCTCGACATTCTCACTGTTCATGAACTGAATTCAGTTATTTTGGGGACCTCGTAATGGACTCTCAGAAAGTAAGTGGCACATAATTAAAGTGTTTGGAAACCAGTAGCTAACTGAAAAGTCTCCGCGGTCCATTTGTGATCGAATACTAAAGTGTTTATTACACTATCATCGCTCATATGCGCCGCACCGTTAATAACGTAACGTTACGACTCTGTAAACAGACACTTCTCATTCACACCGATGGATTTAAAGACGAATACCGTATGTCTATTCACTGTAAATGTTATCTGGGGCTGTGGCCTGTATGACATTGAAGTTAGATGGCCTTTTAGAAATAGTGTTTGACTTGTAGCTGTAAAGAAAGCTGGAAGATTGATGTTAGAATAAGGGCGAAACTGGAACCCTTGTAGAAATGTTAACGTTACCTTAATGCCTTTTGTTACGTTGTATTTGACTGATCCCTTGTTGCATAATACCAATATATTCTGTCTGTAATGTGTTATATAAACGATATACATTATATAATGAGGGAGTAGATTTAAAATTATATTTAACCAGCATTACTGCAGTTGCATTGCATAAGAGTAGGAAATATTGTATCTCATAGGCTTGTAATTGCATTGCACCTGTGCTCCCAAGTTTACTTAGTTAGTAGAAGTGGATAAAGAGAGGGGAAGTGACATCAGGCAGGGATGAGGAGTCTAACATTTACAGATCACATTCTGCTTACTATGTTGTTCTTCCACACTTTCTTTATATTAATGATAACATCCTTGTGTGATATTAGCAGCTGAGAATTGTTAGGCAATATTACTTTAACAAGTAGTGCGTTACATTATCGGGTTAAAATAATTACTTTTTTTCTTACCTGGGCTGGGTTTGTTTGTCTTAATTACATAAAAGTTATATTTTTGACAAATGTAAAGGCCCTATCACTACAAAAGTGAAATGAATAAGCCTCATGTTGAAGGTAATGCAAATTCACACTAACCTTTCGGCTGTGCTGCCATTCTGGGTTGCAGAAGAATAGGAAACAGGAGAAGAAAGTTCAACAAAAAATGAAACAAATGTGATGTTTAACTAGTCATTTTTGTTTATTTGTATGGCTGAATTTGCTATTTGAAGGTCAGCACCATATACACATGAGATTAAACACATAAAGTATATTTGTGTTAACATACTTGGCTAATTCTGCAGGTTTGCATAATATTCTGACTTTGCATTTCACTGTTTATATTCATTTTGAGGAAACTGAATCTGTTTTTGCACATGTGAGATGAGTAAATGCATGCGTACTTTAGTCTAGAACAATAATAAACATCATGTTGTTCACACACAACGCCTTTGCACTTACACGATTCCTCTCAACATGAGGACAGCTGTCAGTCAATTTAAATGAATAGGTTTGTAACCCAAGGACAATGATGACACCAGAATAAAAATATTCATATTATGATTCTGAAGTTGAAAATACAGAATTATTTTAGATGAATATGCTTGCACTCTTTCACTGACTAGATATATTTAAAGGAGTAGTTCACTTTTAAAAAAACTTTTGCAGATAATTAACTCACCCGCATGTCATCCAAGATGTCCACGTCATTCTTTCTTCAGTCGAAAAGAAATGAAGGTTTTTGATGAAAATATTCCAGGATTTTTCTCCATATAATGGACTTCAATGGGGTCCAAACTGTTCAAGGTCCAAAAGACACTTTCAGTGTAAACTGCAAACTGTTCAAAGGGCTTTAAACACTTCCAGAGGATGAATAAGGGTCGTATCTAGCAAAATAATCGCTCATTTAATAAATAAATAACAAAGTTTAAGTTTAATAAGCTCAAATGCTCGCCTTGCTCTGTTCTGTGACACATGTTTGTGACTCTCCTGTTCAAACTCGTTCATCAAAATGAACGAATCTTTTTTCGAGCCATTTAGTTCATACAACGAACAAAATGAACGAATTGACTCGGAAAACGATTCGTTCATTTTGATGAACGAGTTCGAACAGGAGAGTCACGAACATACATCACAGAACAGAGCAAGGCGAGCATTTGAGCTTATTAAACTTAACCTTTTTTTTTTTTAATGAGCGATCGTTTCGCTTGATAAGACCGTTATTCATCGTTTGAAATCGTTTAAAGCCCTTTGAAGCTGCACTGAAACTCTCATTTGGAACTTGAACCGTTTGGTTCCCATTGAAGTCCATTATATGGAGAAAAATCCTGGAATGTTTTCATTAAAAACCTTAATTTCTTTTCGACTGAAGAAAGAAAGACATGGACATCTTGGATGACATGGGGGTGAGTAAATTATCAGCAAAAGTTTTTTTTTTAAAGTCAACTTCTCCTTTAATATAAATGCAGGCCACTTTTTTACTGGTAACATCAGACATTATCATTGTCAGGACCCACAAATATTCCCCCATTAATTATTATACATTATAATCAACATTATATAAAGTAGTTTAATGTAGTAACTCTAAAAACTTGAATTTTTTCTCACAGTAATTTTTATTTTAGGAGAACCTTTCCAGGATACGTACTGTTGTATTGTGTTACACCCCTAATTTGTTATGATTATTGAATTGAGTTGAAGAGGATCATTTGAATATGATAGATAGCATTAGAAATGTGTCAGGGCTGGGAGTCAGGGAATATACCGGCACACAACCCGACTGTATTGTCACAAAGTGGGTCATGCCGTTGTGGGTTTTGTGAAGGAGTCCGATTCCACAGGGTATAAATGATGTAACGTTTTGACTTTTCAACAGGCAGGCCGTGAGATTCACTTGGCTGCAACTTAAAATTCATCTAATCTGGAGTTTAGCAGTCAGAATAAACTTGACTGTATCGGATTTCAGCCCTGGAAAGTTAGGTCAGGTTTACTGGCCTCCATAAACCCTCAATGATACGAGTGTATGCATGTAAATCTGTTACAAAGGTGGACCACATTGTTCATGTATCTACTCCTGCCGTTAAGGGTGTGGATCTGTGGTGGTCAAAGAGCAAAATACAGATAGAGGTTAGAATTGAATCTGACTTCTATGTGTGTCTGAAGTAGGTCAGCTCTGCCCTCTCATGTTTCCCTTTGCTGTCGTCTGTCAATAGTTTAGTGTTGACCGAGCTCGGAGTCGAGGAACGAGACTGGAACAGACTGAAAGTGTCTGGATATTTAGAAGCTGAATGGCAAACATCCTCGATAGAGATCGAGACTAATATCGGCCTGCTCATGTGATATTTATTTAGCTATTTCTTTGTTTTTCTTCACACATCACATGTCTCATTGTCTCATATTTCATTGACAATGTTGTCTCCTTGGTAAACAAATAGACTTAACTTCATAATTATTAGATGTATGATTATTCATTGTGCTGTAAATGATGTGGGATTTAAAAGATATATATTGTTTTTAAAATGCAATTAGATATGAAGTCTTTTTTCTAAATGCATGTTATATACCTTATATTGAAGTGTTAATTTGTGCATGATTCCTTTATTTTATTTTATTTTTCTTCTGGTGAAAACAACATGCAGAACTTGTCCGATCATTTACCTGCTTAAAGGGATAGTTCACTTTGAATTTTTTTTTGTTTGATATGTTTTAGCTTTCCTCAAGGGCATCCAAGATGTAGGTGTGTTTGTTTCCGCAGTAGTTTCAATTTTGATATTTTTAGGTCAAACCGTTCTTGTCTGTCAGTCATATAATGGAGGTCTATGGTCACCACCTCAAAGAGCATGCACAGAGAAGTCTTAATTAAACATGATTTAATGACTCGTAATAAATGTAAGTACACATTGATGGCCTAAGACACGAAACGAGCGGTTTGTGTGAGAAAACGAACAGTATTTATAACGTTTTTACCACTTGTAACCACAGCCACGTCCAAGTGATCTGAGGGCGTGGGCGCTTCGGTCTTCACAAGTGGCGGAAGTGATCTCTAATAAATAATACAAATTTATATTTCTATATTAGAAACTACACATCATGTGAACGCAGAAACCTCAATACTTGATATATACAAATTGTAACATATTCAAACGGTAACATATACAAACAGTAACATTACAAACGGTAACATACAAATGGTAACATATACAAACGGTAACATTACAAACAAACGGTATATATACAAACGGTAACATACAAACAGTAACATACAAACGGTAACATATACAAACGGTAACATTACAAACAAACAGTATATATAACGGTAACATTACAAACAAACGGTAACATATATATGAACGGTAACATTACATACAACGGTATATACAAACGGTAACATACAAATGGTAACATTACAAACAAACGGTATATATACAAACGGTAACATTACAAACAAACAGTAACATATACAAACTGTAACATTATTACAAAAAATGGTATATATGCAAACTGTAACATATACAAACGGTAACATACAAACGGTAACATTACAAACGAACGGTACAAACGGTAACATTTTATTGATCGTAATTGTGTTTGAATGTGTAAGAAAATGAACTCCAAATGTCACAAAATGGTAAGTTACTAATTCTAACAACAAAAGCAATGATAAAACTGTGTAAATACAGCTGGAAAACAGTGAAAAATCAACCTCATAAAGTATTGCATGATGGAATTAATTTTTAAACGTTGATATTTAGGTTTTAATTTTGAATTGAGTACTAATATAGATTTAATAGAAGAAACGAATTTAAATTCTTGCCTGAACTAACTTTTTCATGTAGTATTTACTATTTTTAAAGTGTAGATATTCTGTATATTTGCCTCTAGCATATAGAGTCAGTATCTCTCTGGATTAGGCCCAGAAGTCTTGATCCTTAACTAGCATTGTCTCCTGGATTTGAAGGATTTAAGGGACCGTCTGACACTGACCAGAATAGTTTGCTCTACGTCATTCTGTCTTCACCCTATTGTTGACTGTGTTCGCGTAATCTCAGGACAGAGATGGTCATCCTCTCTGTGATGAGAGGAATTAATTAGCAATCTGTGCATGCTTATCTTTTTGTGTTTCATGTTTTATATCTGTCATCGTTTACTGACAACAAACAGGGACATGATACAGAAGCTCATCCTCCACGAGGTTCACACAGCATCAACTTTTAACATTATTGCATTATTATTGAGGATATACCTCATTTAAGTGACGAAAGGGTCATTTTATGTCACTACAAATAGTTTGTACGTTAAGCTTAACCTAAATGTTAAATGTAAAGATAACTGTTAAAACAAAATGTAACCATAAAAGCATTGGCCTTCCTGCCAACGTCTGCGTATAAACATAACAAAAACAACTAAGTTAAATGTCCCAGGCCTATACCATGGTTCCGGTGTAGGTGGGATAGCAGTAGAGCCAGACCGATATTATCGGCCGATATTAGGCATTTTTCAAACTACCGGTATCGGCAGTTATAATGGCCGATAAATGAATATTTCAAAAATAAAATAAAAACGGACGAAATACGCTTGAACCATGTCATGAGTGTTGGAGTTGTATAGTTTGTCCACCAGAGGGCACTCTACACCGTTCCTGTTGGCAACACTCGTTGAGTTGGGCACGATACATACATTGCTTGAATAACAATTGAAAGAACATCCCCATCTAATATCTCTTATACTCAAATAAGCATGACAAAATTTGTGACTATCATGTCCAGTTTCAAATAAATAAATAAATAAAATATCGGCCGATATATCGGAATATCGGATTTTAAAACCCAAAAATATTTGTATCGGTATCGGCCTTCAAAATCCTTTATCGGTCGGGCTCTATTTTGTAGGCGTGTGAATCTGCAGAGAAAAAAATAATGTGAGCAGTACGCTAGCTGGAGCCATTTACTTCCAGTTTATGTGCTAAGCTAGGCTAGCGGTGGCTGCGTCAGACAGAGTTACAGCACGCAC
Source organism: Pimephales promelas (assembly GCF_988280905.1). Classification (NCBI taxonomy): domain Eukaryota; kingdom Metazoa; phylum Chordata; class Actinopteri; order Cypriniformes; family Leuciscidae; genus Pimephales; species Pimephales promelas. Next base: position 2,624,440 of record NC_142772.1, on the reverse strand, counting down.
AGAAATGAAAAGGGTATGTATGGACTTATCTAACTCTGGGGGATACGGTTAATTAGCTAAAATCCCCAAAAGTCGGCATGTTCCTTTAAACAATAAAATGCAAACAGCAGGGCAAGGAAATAACAAAAATCCTCTATAAGATGCTCTGAATCACCAACACTAACCTCTCTTGCGGATCCACAAGCTGACTGGATCCCAAACTTCCCCTTCACTTTATTTTCTTCCTTTGACCAGAGAATTGTCCTTCCACTGAAATTTGATTAGCTTTGCATGTGGCCATGTCATGTGACCCCTTAAGTGAGTCACATACTGCATTTTTGTGTACCACTGCCCTGACCGTGTCAATGATCTTCTTCTGCAGATATTGGTTAAAGCTTGCTGGTAAATATAGTAGAGCACAATATATTTGCTGCAACTTCTTGTAAAACCATACAGAATATTTGTATCTAAACCACGTGTTTCGCTTGCTCTTAAAGAGTAGTTCACTTTTAAAAATGTAAAAATATTTACTGACCCCCATGTCATCCAAGATGTCCACGTCTTTCTTTCTTCAGTCGAAAAGAACTTAAGATTTTTGGTGAAAACATTCCAGGATTTTTCTCCATATAATGGACTTCAATGGGGTCCAAACGGTTCAAGGTCCAAAAGAGAGTTTCAGTGCAGCTTCAAAGGGCTTTAAACAACACCAGATGATGAATAAGGGTCTTATCAAGCGAAACGAGTGGTCATTTAAAAAAATAAAAATAAATAAATAAATTTCGAACAAAATGGCTAGAAATAAGATGATGAACGAGTTCGAACAGGAAAGTCATGAACGTGCATCACAGAACAGAGCAAGGCGAGCATTTGAGCTTATAAAACTTAAACTTCGTTATTTATTTTTGAAATGAGCGATCGTTTTGCTTGATAAGACCCTTATTCATCGTCTGGTGTCGTTTAAAGCCCTTTGAACAGTTTCCACTGAAACTCTCATTTGGACATTGAACCGTTTGGACCCCATTGAAGTCCATTATATGGAGAAAAATCCTAAATTTAAAAATGTGATTTTTCTGGATTGCAAAGCAAATAAAGACCAATGCTGTTCCTCAAGCAGAGCATCAGAGAGGTTTCCACATGAGTTGCTATATAGGACGCCTAATGAGCCTGAGAGGACAGATATGGCTGTATATTAAATGAGGTCAAATGTTTTGCGCTTCATATAGGAACCAAAACCGCATATAAATGATGCTTTGATTTTAAAATAGATTTACTGACTACAGGAACACAGTAAAATGTGATGTGTGATAAACATGCAGTGATGATATGGGATGCGATTAACTTAAGATTGATGTGCCATTAAATAAATGTGAACAAGTGAAGGATACTTTGGGCTTTATACTTGATGAATGCCATGTTGAGTATCACATTTTTAATAAATCATCCTGGTGAAGCCTTCTGGTCTTCTCTACAAGTTTACATAGATTGTTTAAATGTTTAACACAATGCCTTATAGAGAATGTGAAAAAGATTGAAAATACACCAGTGAAGCCTTCGAGTGGGCCATATCCCATATAAAACATGGAAATATTGACACCTTGCCACATACGTCAATGCATGAACAGTTTTTAACTTTACAATAATGATATATATATATAAGGGTATTTATTATGATGCCTGTGAAATCTCCCAATTTCAATTTCCAGTGCCAGTTTTAGTATCACATGAATAATGAAAGTAAAAAGTTCTCAAGGAATTATTGAAAGCAATTAAACCGCAAAGAAACAAAAAACAAAATCGTAAGCAATAGCACAAATAAATGCAATAAAACAAACGTAAATTTTTTTTTTTTTCCCTTTTGCAGGATGCCTTACAGAGGATTATTACCACATTAGCAAACAAAAATGAGGAGCTCAATCATTTCATTGAAGCGCTGAATCACACTTTGGGTCGAGTTCAGGTGAGTCGAAAGAATTTACCGTACAAAGTCAAACTTAGCAACTCTGCACTTTAAACACATTACTGTAATCCCATTACACCACAGGTACTGGTGGCTGCTGGGAGATCTTCCTAGTTATATTTGCCTAATATGACTGTCATTACAAAACAATACAAATATGAACATAAAGGAGGGAAGAATCTGTGTGTACACAGTTCACACACAGAGGCTATCTGGGTCTAAACACACAACATTAATTGTCATATATGCACAAAATGTACAATAAAATCAGCTCTGCTTATGGTATCATAGTTATGGAAGCCAATTTCCACCACACAAGAAAACATAATACTTGGGTAAATCATAATTCTGACAAAAAAAGTTGGAATTATGAGATGCTAAGTCATAATTATGGCCTAAAAAGTCTCATAATTTCGACTTTGTTATATTATTTTTTACTTTTCCTGTAATAATTGTGACTCATAATATACTTTTTATGTCATGAATTATCTCCTAAATTGAACTGATGTCATAATATATTTATTTTAGGGCTGTCAAACGATTAATCGCGATTAATCGCATCCAAAATAAAAGTTTGTGTTTACATAATATATGTGGGTGCACTGTGTATCATTATTTTGTATATATATAAATACACACACATGCATGTATATTTAAGAAAAAAATATTTTTTATATAAAATATAAATTATATATAAATCTATCTACAGTATATACATGAAAATATTTCTTAAATATATACAACCATGTGTGTGTATTTATATTTTTAAAATAATTATACACAGTGCACCCAATACGCAAACTTTTATTTTGGATGCGATTAATCGTGATTAATCATTTGACAGCCCTAAATAATTGTGACTCATAATATATTTTTTATTTATTTAAATTTAAATATTTTTATTTTATTTATTTATATTTTATATAAATTTATTTATCTGACTTATCTGATCATTTCTACTTTCTGTCTCATAATTTTTATTTTATCTCATAAATTCAACTTATGTCATAATAATGTTTTTTAGTCATTGCTTATCTCATAATTTCTACTTTTTATCTCATAATTTTACATTTTTATCATAATTAGGACTTAGTATCTCATAATTTCAATTTGTCATAATCATGTTTTTTGCCATAATTTTAACTCATCTGATCATTTAAAATTTTTTTGTCTCATATTTTATTTTTATTTTATCTTCACTTTTCATGTCATAATTATGAATTTTATGTCAAAATAATGATTGCAATATTGATATCGCTTAAACTTAAATGTTAGAGACTGCATCCTGTCACTAAAGGCTAGTCGCTGGAAGTTGCCAGGTCTCTTTGAGAAATAAATATTTCAGGTCGCTTTGTCTCTGCAAGGTGGAGTGAGTTGGGCTTAAACAATGGCGAGAGATATCTAATAACTGTTTTAATTACTGTAACGATGCTTATACATTTGAAAAATAAGCCTCAGTTTATCTAATGTGGTTTAAACTGATGTTTTTCCCTTCATTTTGAAATGTTGTCTGGTTTCAGGTCAACTCCACACAGGTGGTGTCGGATTTAGAGGAGGAATTCGACACGCTGTACGCCGTTCTGGAGGAGATGAAAGAGAGGATGACGAACACCATCAAACAAGAAACAGTGCGGAAATCACATGAGCTTCAGGTCAGAGTCTGACCCAAACCACCTCAAAGCACTTCGGGAGTGGCTCGTGTCAATGAGCTTTTAGACGTATTGAATCCCCAAACCAGTGTAGAATACACATAAGATGTCAGTTAGATTGTATTTGTATAATGGTATCTTTATACCAAGTTTTAATAAAGGGGTGGGTTATTATGATAATGAAAACATAATACTTGGGTAAATTATAATTCTGACATATCTGACATAAAAAGTTAGAATTGTGAGTTACTAAATCATAATTATGGCCTAAAAAGTCTCAGAATTTCGACTTTTGTCATATTTTCTTTTACTTTTACTATAATGATTGTTGGGCTGTCAGACGATTAATAATGATTAATGGCATCCAAAATAAAAGTTTGTGTTTACATAATATATGTGGGTGTACTGTGTATAATTATTCTCTATATATATAAAAACACACACATGCATGTATATTTAAGAAAAAATATTATTTATATTTATATATAATATAAATTATATATAAATATATATACAGTATATACATGAAAATATTTCTTAAATATATACAAGCATGTGTGTGTATTTATATCTATAAAAAAATTATACACAGTGCACCCACAACACAAACTTTTATTTTGGATGCGATTAATCCTTTGACAGCCCTAAATAATTGTGACTCATAATATACTTTTTATGTCATAATTATTCTCCTAAATTTAACTGATGTCATATAACATTTTGACTTATCTGATCATTTCTACCTGTTGTCTCATATTTTTTTATATTCTGTCTCATAAATTCAACTTATATCATAATAATGTTTTTTTTTGTGATAATTTTGATTGCTCATCTGATAATTTCTACTTTTTATCTAACATTTTTATTTTTATTAGGACTCAATTTCAATTTGTCATAATCATGTTTTTTGTCATAATTTTGACTTATCTGATTTCAATTTGTATTTGTATTTTATTTTGATCTTTACTTTTCATGTCATAATTATGAATTTTAAGTCAAAATAATTATTTACCAAAACATGATTTATGTGATTATTGAGTATTTAGACGTATTGAATCCCCAAAACAATGTAGAATACACATAAGATGTCATTTAGATTATATTTGTTTAATGGCATCTTTATAGTGTTATTAAAGGGGTGGTTGATTACGATTTCACTTTTCACTCTCTCGGGAAAGATGGGAAAGATGTACTTTGTAATTTTTCTAACGATATAAGAAGTCCCATATTATTCACAGAAATAATCACATGATTGTTTTCCCCAGCCCTAGTATATATTTATTATAAAGTAACACCAGAACTGCTCATATTTCAATCAGGATCACAGGCTCTGTTATCAGAGAGCTTTGATTGTTTTGATTTTTAGTTTCTGTTAATTGTGTGTGTGTGTGGTTGGCTTTGGTTGGGCTGGTGATGTCATGGTGCTGTAATGGCAGTATTGAGCCCAGCCCTCTAAGTCCACTGAACAGGAACAATACCAGAGAGAGAAATGAGCTCAAATACGTGATGAACCGTCAGCTCCCTTCCCATCCTTCACCACATAACAGTGCGTAAACACTCCGGCTACAGGAACCGTTGTGTTGGGGTCTTTTTAAGGTTATGTCTTGTTCTTTAATGTTTTATCACTATTTTTTGTTCACATCAATCAGTCTTATACACCAATATCTAAATATTGGTCATCGCCAGTTCTAAACTCCTCTCTGACCATCCTGGTTATTATTGTAATAATTTGTGTAATAAATTAAAAAATATATATATTTTTTAAATAAAATAATGTAATAATTTTTTTAAGTCCCTCTGTAGTTTTAATAACAATAATATTATCCCTTAAAACTCATCTTTAATTCAATATTTAATTTATTTTTCTTTGAAAAAAAAATTCTTCATGCCTTAAAATAGCTTGAATGTAACTTGACACTCTTGCCTGATTTAGTATGTGCGGTTCTATGAATATGCAAATGAGCCCCGCCTCCACTCGCTCATCTCAGCGATCCACTGGTTGACGATCACTCTTTGATCTGATTGGTTACAAGGTCGTTTTGTGACGTCAAAAACACCAGCGATTTTTTGAGACTGTCTTTGGTTCACTGCAATTTTAAGCAGAAAATACTCAGCAATGCTGTCCACTTATAAATGTACACATGATTTGTCTTAAAGCATATTAAAAACACCACATAGATGGATAAACAACATTAAAAACTGGATTTATACCAAAGGGGGACTTTAAGGGACTTTTTACATTTTTAACCAGTTTCAAAAGAAATATATTGAGCATTAAATATTAGTGGTGCACTAACAGTGTTTCTACTGTTATAAAAATTTTGGCAGAATATTTAGTCATGTTATGGCTGATATTATGCACTATTTGTGTTCACCAGATAAATCAATTACATAAATTGTTATTATTATTATTAACACCAGCTTAAAGTATCCCAAACTTCAAGCAGAAGGATCTGGATGAAATATTATGAATGCTCGATCCATAATCTGGGTTAAGAATCAAAATCACACTAATGTTCGTTTATTTGACCAGATGAGGTCACCTGACCGAGCTTGTTTTTTTTTTGTCTTCAGTGAAGTTTTGGGTTTCTTGCCACTGTTGCCCCTGGCTTGCGTATTTGGAGACACTTAATTGTCAGTAATATTATTGATTTGACTGTACTGACAAAATTGGATGAGATCTGAACTGAGCTGGATGATGACATCACTGTTTTCTGCAGATCTGAGCAGTTTGTTGGCGTACTGAGCAGATTTCGTCCAGTTCAGTGGACATGTAGGGTAAAGCTTTTATTTTTTTTTTCAGTGTCAGGTCATGTTTCTTTAGCTCTCATTTTTACGTGCAAATAAAAGTGAAGTGTAATGTTAAACAAGAATCTGTGGATCAGAACCTCACTCTTGAAGGATCTTAGGCATTTACACCGGAGACTTTGACTACGGCTTAGATATAGTAGATAGTCAGACTTCAGATAGATATATAAATCAGCCCGTTGCACAAAGCACTTAAAGGAGTAGTTCACTTTTAAAAAAAACTTTTGCTGATAATTTACTCACCCGCATGTCATCCAAGATGTCCATGTCTTTCTTTCTTCAGTCGAAAAAAAAATTAAGGTTTTTAATGAAAACATTCCTGGATTTTTCTCCATATAATGGACTTCAATGGGGTCCAAACGGTTCAAGGTCCAAATGAGAGTTTCAGTGCAGCTTTAAACGACACCAGACGATGAATAAGGGTCTTATCTAGCAAAACGATCGCTCATTTCAAAAATAAATAAAAAAGTTTAAGTTTTATAAGCACAAATGCTCGCCTTGCTCTGTTCTGTGATGAGCGTTCGTGACTCTCCTGTTCGAACTCGTTCATTAAAATAACAGAATCTTTTTTCAAGCCATTTTATTCGATGAATTTTTATTCAGTTATTTATTTTTGAAATGACCAATCGTTTCGCTAGATAAGACCCTTATTCATCGTCTGGTGTCGTTTAAAGCCCTTTGAAGCTGCACTGAAACTCTCTTTTGGACCTTGAACCGTTTGGACCCCATTGAAGTCCATTATGTGGAGAAAAATCCAGGAATGTTTTCATCAAAAACCTTAATTCATCTTGGATGACATGGGGGTGAGTTAATTATCAGCAAAAGTTTTTTAAAAGTGACCTACTCTTTTAAGACTCTGACTATCTTAAGTAGGACTACACTGCAATGCATTCTGGGTAAAATAAGACACTTTTCAAAAAAAAAAAAAAAACATGGCGGATCGAGTAAGCGGATTCAACTGCTCAGTGTAGTTTACCCCAGCGGTAGATGTGTGTTTGTTGGAGGACTTTAACAGTTACAAGGACATTTTACTTGGGAGATTTAGCGGAGAATGGTTGCCAAGCTAACACAGATCATTTAAAAATCACTAATGATGATGTGTCTTTATCTGTCCTGCAGAACCAGCTGACCCAGAGCACCAGTGCATTAGAGAGCGCAGAAGAACTTCTGGAGTTCGCTAACAATGCGCTGCACATCACAGATGAGGACGAGTTCACTAAGGTAGGCGCTTACTGATGCGTTTGATAAAGGTGCAACTTCGGACATCTGTTATGTCATTTATTAAAATGCTGGTTTTGTTGTCTCTTAAAGGAATAGTTAACTTTTCAAAAAACTTAATAATTTACTCGCCCCCATGTCATCCAAGATGTCCACGTCTTTCTTTCTTCAGTCGAAAAGAAATTAAATTCCAGGATTTTTCTCCATATAATGGACTTCAATGGGGTCCAAACGGTTCAAGGTTCAAAAGTAAGTTTTAGTGCAAACTACAAACTGTTCAAAGGGCTTTAAATGATTCCAGACGATGAATAAGGGCCTTATCAAGCGAAACGATCGCTCATTTAAAAAAAAAAAAAAAAGTTTAAGTTTTATAAGCTCAAATGGTCGCCTTGCTCTGTCATAGTTAGGGTTAGGGTGTGATTCGCATTCGTGATTCCTATTTGAACTCATTCATCAAAATGAACGAATCTTTTCCCAAATCAACTCGTTCATTTTGTTCGTTGAATGAACCAAATCACACAAAAAAGATTCGTTCATTTTGATGAACGAGTTCGAACAGGAGAGTCACGATCGCACATCACAGAACAGAGCAAGGCGAGTATTTGTGCTTATAAAACTTAAACTTTGTTATTTATTTATTAAATGAGCGATCGTTTCACTAGATAAGACACTAATTCATCGTCTGGTGTCGTTTAAAGTCCTTTGAAGGTGCATTTAAACTGTCTTTTGGACCTTGAACCGTTTGGTTCCCATTGAAGTTCATTATATGGAGAAAATCCTGGAATGTTTTCATCAAAAACCTTAATTTATTTTCGACTGAAGAAAGAAAGACATGGACATCTTGTATGACATGGGGGTGAGTAAATTTTTAGCAAAAGTTTTTTTTAAAGTGAACTAATCCTTTAAAATTCCTGTTTACTTTACTGTGGCTTGTTTAAAGTGCCCCTGTTATGCTTTTTCGGATATGAGCTTTCATGCAGTGTGTAATATGTAAAAGGTCTGCAAAGTTTCAGAGATAAAAAGAGTGAACTGCCTGAAATGAGTCGCCAGTCTTACTTACGGCTTGAACCTACATGAGTTTTTAACAAATCTGCATAATGGTCTTCATCGGCTTGCTTTATTTTGACGCACACACACTGTTGGTGTAGCTGAGACTGGAAGAGTTGGGTTTGTGTTTTCGACATGTCGAAAAAATGCTGTTTTCTGCTGCCAAAGCAAACCCAAAGAGTAAGGACTCATGCTGGATTTGATACGGTAAAACGTGTATTTATCGAGTGTTTTGAAAGCCAAATATGCTAATGAGGTTTGGTTTGTATTGGTTTATTTAAGAGGGGACAGTGCAATTTCATAAAACACATGAACAAACATGGTTAAAAAAGCCAGAATTAGCCAAAATGCTATTTTTCATCTGTAGTCCCCTAGTTTCACTGTCAGAATTGAACTGATGAGAAAATTAAACTTTGAATGCATGTACAGCTGTTGTAGGAGACGTGAAAAACAAAATTAGGAACATTTAAAGTAGCAAAATTGGGGCACTTTAAACCTGCAGGCAGAGAGAACCAAGAACAAAACAGTTATACATAATATTTATGCGGTTGAGTTTTCACTTAAAGGATTAGTTCACTTCAGAATTAAATTTACTCACCCCCATCATGTCGTGCAAGATGTTCATGTCTTTCTTTCTTCAGCCGAAAATAAATTAAAGGGATAGTTCACTTTGAAATTAATTTTTGGTATGTTTTATCTTACCTCAAGGGCATCCAAGATGTAGGTGTCTTTGTTTCCGCAGTATTTTCAATTTTGATATTTTTAGGTCAAACCGTTCTTGTCTATCAGTCATATAATGGAGGTCTATGGTCACCACCTCAAAGAGCATGCACAGAGAAGTCCAAATTAAACATGATTTAATGACTCGTAAATGTAAGTACACATTGATGGCCTAAGACATGAAACGAGCGGTTTGTGTGAGAAAACGAACAGCATTTATATCGTTTTTACCTCTTGTAACCTCTTGTGGCTTTGGTAAAAACGATATAAATACTGTTCGTGTCTTAGGCCATCAATGTGTACTTACATTTACGAGTCATTAAATCATGTTTAAGTTGGACTTCTCTGTGCATGCTCTTTGAGGTGGTGACCATAGACCTCCATTATATATGACTGACAGACACGAACGGTTTGACCTAAAAATATCAAAATTGAAAATACTGTGGAAACAAAGACACCTATATCTTGGATGCCCTTGAGGTAAACTAAAACATACCAAAAATGAATTTCAAAGTGAACTATCCCTTTAATGTTTTTGAGAAGAACATTCCAGGATGTTTCTCCATATAGTGACTTCAATGGGGTCCAACATGTAAAAGGTCCAAATGTGATTTTCAGTGCAGCTTCAATGTCTCAAAATGATCCCAGCCGAGTAATAAGAGTCTTATCTAGACAGATCATCGCTCATTTTCTATAAAAAATAAAAATATATAACCACAAATGTCAGTAATTTTAATTCTGAAGTGAACGAATCCTTTATATTAAAGGGATAGTTCACCCAAAAATGTAAACTCTGTCAGTAATTACACTCCCTCATGTTGTTCAACCCTGTTCATCTTCAGAACACATATTAAGATATTTCTGATTAAATCTGAGAGCTGGATCAGTCCTCCATATAGGCTTCTAAGGGATCGAAACTTGCCGGCCCAGAAAAGTTATTAAAGACATCGTTAAAATAGTCCAAGTGACTACAGCGGCTCATTCATCAGTTTATCAAGTGACGAGAACACTTTATTGTGCGCAAAAAAACAAACAATAACGACTTTATTCAAGTATTCATTTCCTTCTCTGTGCGCCACGAGTGTGTTCACGTAGTGTAACTGGGTTGTACGTCACACGGAGGCTCACTATTGGCCGACGCTGGTCATGTGTGTGTGATGCGTGTGTCGTACAGCTCTCAGATTTGAAAAATATGTAAATTTGTGTTCTCAACAAGTCAACATGAGGACGAGTAATTACTGACAGTGTTTTCATTTTTGGGTGAACTATCCCTTTAAATAATGAAAATGGATAACAAAAGTTTGTGATTCTCTGATCTGTTAATTAAAAGTGAATCAAAAAAAACAACAACAATCTATTAAACTGCTCATTAACCTGTGCTTTTTATGTTTAGGATCCTACTTTACCCTGTGTTTGTGTGTGTATATCCAGTCCAGCACTGAGCCGAATTGCATGCTTTCACTTCACTCCTGCATGGCGATACTAACGACCTGCTCTTTTTTACTCTCTTCCTCTTTTCTTCTCCTCCTCAATCACTGTTCCAAGGCTGCCAAACAGATCAAAGATAGGTACAGTATGTTTTCCACTCTCTGTGTGCGGTTGTGTGTCCACTGCATGACACATACATTCACATTTTTCTTGTTTTGCACTCCTAAACCCTAAACTGACGATTGGTGATTGTTTCTCATGGGGCCGTAAGGTGACTTTATTGCCGTCCAAACAGAATGTCCTCAAATAAATGTTTGAAATATCTCACTTTGCATGTTATGAGTCTATATAATATATTAGTTTCACCTTTTAAGTTGAATTATTGAACTTTTGCATGATATTAAAATTTTTCGAGTTTCACCTGTATACGTTATTTTATTTAGTTATCGTAATCTGTATTTTACACACATTAAAGGGATAGTTCACTTTGAAATTAATTTTTGGTATGTTTTAGCTGAAAGAGTGGTTGCTAGGGGTGTTGTGTAGTGATAGAACCATAGATATCCATAATAAAGTCTAGATTCCAGGGTCTCTATCGTCATCACCGGCGGCCATCTTGTCACAGGCGGGCTCTGTGGTTCCCGATGTAAGACGAGTGATCAGCACGAACATGAAATCTTGAAGGATTTACAAACGGTTTGGTTTCTTACACACTTTATTAACGTGGCTATAATTGTGAATTATTTATTTATACACTTATTATTCATAACTACATCTCTGACGTTTATAACAAACCATCCTATCGGTAGAAAATTGAGCAAGTTATGGATATTTAAAAAGTACATGCACCATTAAAACCCAATGTTACGAGTGAGCGAGCTGCCTGTAGCAAGGTGGCCGCCGACTTCCATTGGCCAGCAGCGGATGAGACATCTAGCCTTTATTATGGATATCTATGCATAGAACCGTTGTGAATAAATCACAGCTATTGACCAATCAGAATCAAGGACTGGAACTAACCGTTTTATAAAGTTATATATATATCAAATAACCATACTATTATTATTTTGCTCCTTTAGGGTCACGATGGCTCCTGCCTTCCGCTTGACTATGAAGCCCAAAGCCACAGATAACATGACGCACCTGATGGTGGACTTCAGTCAGGAGAGACAGATGCTGCAGGGCCTCCAGTTTCTGCCCGGTAAGTTCAAAGTTTGTTCAGTTACCAACTCAGCATCCACCATCTGCTTAGTTACTAAACATGTGATGGATAATCTAACACAGGGTGCAAAACAGGGCCAAAGACCTAGAATTTAGATTTAACTCTAATTAAACGCACCTAATCCAGCTAATCAAGTCTTTCATGCTTATTTGAAAACTACAGGTATTGATGTGTTCCCCATGCAATAGGTCCGTTATAAAACCTGCATTGCATTAAATGATAAACCTTGTCAGAGTTCTTAATTAAAGATGCATTGCGGGAAAATTACTAAAGAAAGCTTTTGTTTCGTGATTTTGAGTTTAAGGGCCATATTTATGTGCAACTTAGAGAACAGATGCAGGAACTTCATCCATTCATTCATTCATTATGACCACAGGTTAAAGGTGCAGGTTATCTGCTAACAACCATGTAAAATAGTACATAAAAAATAACATGGCTTGGCAAACAATATGTTTGGATTTAGGGCTGTACTCAACCAAAGAAAATCTTGGTCGACTGAATTCCTGAAATTTTCGACTAAAAATCGACAAAAAATATTTGGCATCAAACCTTCTATAGTCTACTACTTATTGTTCTCTCTTTGGTTGGGTTGCAAGGCAAAACTGATTAAAGGAGTAGTTCACTTTTGAAAAAACTTTTGCTGATAATTTACTCACCCCCATGTCATCCAAGATGTCCATATCATTCTTTCTTCAGCCGAAAAGAAATTAAGGTTTTTGATGAAAACATTCCAGGATTTTCTCCATATAATGGACTTCAATGGGGTCCAAACTGTTCAAGGTCCAAAAGACAGTTTCAAACTGTTCAAAGGGCTTTAAACGATTCCAGACGATGAATAAGTGTCTTATCAAGCGAAACGATCGCTTGTTTCATAAATAAATAAAAAAGTTTTATGAGCACAAATGCTCGCCTTGCTCTGTTCTGTGTGACTCTCCCTTTCGAACTCATTCATCAAAATGAACGAATCTTTTTCCGAGTCATTAATTCATTCAACAAACCGAAACGAACGAATTGACTCGGAAAAAGATTTGTTCATTTTGAACGCGCATCTCAGAACAGAGCAAGGCGAGCATTTGAGCTTATAAAACTTAAAGGGATACTCCACCGGGTTTTCATATTAAACTATGTTATTCCCTTAACTAAGACGAGCTGATGCATACCTCTCTCGTCTCAGTGCGCGCACTCTATCGCTCTGTATTGCCGCAAAACTATGTTAGCACTTAGCTTAGCCCAGTGCATTAAATATGGGCCAAAAAGAGAAGCGACCAAACACTTCCTCGTTTTCCCTATTTAAACACAGTTACTCGATTAGTGTAACTCGACCTAGGCTGGTGACACAAAATAAAACGTTGTGTTTTTCTAAGCGTTTCAAATTGATGATTATATTGTATGGCGGAATACCATAAAAAAGTGCTTTAGAGCGCTTCAACTTGCCGCAATAATACCTTCACTCGTGAAAAGTCCTCGAACTACTTTAAATGAACGCGGCAAAAAATCGACAAATCAGAATTTTGCTCGAACTATCGACCAAGAAGCCGATCGACTAATCGACTGGGACACTACAGCCCTATTCGGATTACGTCTTACTCCGGCATATTAAATAAATGAAGACGAGTGGAGAAAATTCCACATAATTATGCCACAAATACCAATAAATTGACTAGCGCAAACTTTAGTAAATCACATTGCATGATTCATTTAAATACTGTCCTCGCATAAATTTTACGTCTGAAAGGGAAACTCCTACAAATGCATATTCAATAAGGTCACTTTTAATGTTTCTCTGCATTTCTTTGGTAGTTCTGGTCTGAAGTCTTAAAAATGCACATCAAAACAAGCAATATTTTAGATTGGATTTGCATGTGTTATGATGAGCTCTGCTGATTTGTGGGTCATCATATAGGGTGACCGACCGCACTGACGTCTTGTTTCGTCTCTGGGTTTGGATGTGTCATGATGACTCTTTTGTGAGTCACTTTGGCTCACGGGTCTATGCGCACCAGATAAAGACGTTGCTCAGCATTTTAAAAATATCCCTGTAAAATAACATAACTCAGCTCTGATATTACAGTTCGGGAGGAGGATTTGGGTTGTGCATTTCTCATTGGCTTTCGAAACGCTTCAGTAGATATCAACTTTTCTGCTAAATCTCTCATGAGCCACCTTTACATTTGACGACCCCTGATATAAGTCTCTACGTTTAAGTATCACATTTCACACATTTCATGAATATTCATTTCAACATTCCCAGGTAATCTTCCAAGACTGTCCTAGTTTAATATTTGCAAAAAATATATTATATATATATATATATATATATATATATATATATATATATTATATAATATATAGAAATATATATATATATATATATATTATATTTATATTTATAATATATTTATTAAAGTATAAGTAAGATTTAGTCAATCAGAAACAAGGGTACTTTACAATTCTTTTTTGTTGTTGTTGTTGTTGTTTTTATTCTCCCTTTCTGTGGTTTATTTTTTGGGAGAAAATTAGGTATTAATTGAGGTATTGAATTAGGTATTAAATTAAGTTATTGTTAAATAATATAATGTGAAATAAGTAGGACTGTCAAACAATCGCATCCAAAATAAAAGTTTGTGTTTACATAATATATGTGGGTGCACTGTGTATAATTATTTTAGATATATAAATTCACACACATGCATGTATATTTAAGAAATATTTTCAAGTAAATACTGTATAAATTTATGTATAATTTATATTATATATAAATTTCAATATTATATATATATATATATATATATATAATAATGAATATACATGCATGTGTGTGTATTATTTATATATATATATATATATATATAAAATAATTATACACAGTGCACCCACATATATTATGTAAACACAAACTTTTATTTTGGATATTACACAATATTAAGGGGCATTTTTTTTTTTATTTAAAGCTAAATATAACAAGTCTAGAATGTGACAATGAGGTATATTTTACATGAACAAAAATGTCCTGATTTGTTAATATTTTTTAATTGGACCAGAGCTAACATCATCCGTTGTATTTTTATTACCTGTTATCAAAGATTAAAATATACTGTAACATAAAAGCACTTAACAGTATCAAATTGGAGGATAGAATGTCAGAAATGTATAATAATAAGATTAAACATTCAATTTTCAGTTAAAGGTATTTCATTATAGACCATTTCACAAGACGTAAACAAAACTGGTCCAGAAGCACTTCCTGTTTCAGTTTTTTAACACTACATAAAAGCTGGGATAAAATACAACCAACAGAACATTTAAAACTGAATCAAAAAGTTAAACAAACATCTTTAAGATGTTTTCTTTACAAGTGAAATAAAGAAAACAGCTACAAACTGAAACAGGAAGTGCTTCTGGACCAGTGTTGTTTACATCTTGTGAAATGGTCTATTGAATTCAGAGATGCCATTGTCTGTTTAGTTTAATTAGTATCTGTGTAATCAAATTGATGATAATCGCCAATGAAGGCAAATTGCAGAATTAAATAATAAAGTTAAATATTTACATTTGACCACTGTTACAATATTTACTTGTCTAAGATTCCTCAGTCAGATTATGTTAACTTTAAGAAAACGGTAGTAGCAAAGTGATTGTAAAAAAAGTGTAAAATATTAATACAACATTAAAAAGTCAACCATTGATGGTTTAGTGTAGATGTGTACAGTGAGGAACAGCTAACAGTTCACTGTTAATGCCCACGCTGGCTTATCGAAAACCAGGACGTAACCGTGCATATGGTCAATTAATGCTTCAAATATAAAGATTGTATCATTACATCATTACAAGACAAGTGACTGTTAAAATATATATATTTGTCATTAAATCATTCATTCAATAAATGCATTAAAAAGCTGATTTATCAGTCATTTAATCATTCACTCAACCTGATTTTTAAAAAACATTTACATAGATTGCATTAATTAGCATTTTGTCATAACCTCTACACTCTTAGACGAAAAGGTTCTATATAGAACATTAAAAGGTTCTATCAGCGCTACGTATTTGGAACCCCTAAAAGGTTCCATACACTCTTAAAAAAGGGTTCCTCTGAGTTCTATATAATTGGCCAATAGAACCTTTTACCAAAAAAAAAATGGTTCTATATAGAACCATTTTGGAGTTCCATATATGAAGCGGGGGATGGAACCATTTTTGGTTCTAAATAGAACCATTTCTTCTAAGAGTGTAATTGCATGCTATCATGTTCTCTCTTTGAAGATCAAAAATATGCATGAAACGCTCAGTGTGTTGTTGTGATGTTCCTCATGTAGTGCCACGAGCCCCAGAGATCGTGCTCGGCGACTGTCTGGTGATGGACAACGAGGTGACCGTAACCTGGAGGATGCCGATGGAGGACAGCAAGATCGACCATTACATCTTAGAGTACAGAAAGACCAACCACGAGGGTCTGCCGCGTGTGAAGGATGAGCAGTGCTGGGAGGTGCTGGACGACATCAGGACCACTGAACACACACTTCAAGGTGCAGCCGCAGTGTCGCGTTACCTATGGCAAGCCTTTTTAGCTTTGATTCATTTCCAGGATATGAATTCTTGATGTCAACAATTACATTTTTTGATCTGTAATTGTATTTTCACTACTGAAACTGTCATTCAAAATACATTTTTGATATAGAGAATTATTTTTTTACTAGTAGAAATATCATTTTTGATATCAATAATTACATTGTTACTAGTAAAAATGTGAATTCCTGATATCAATAATTAAATTGTCACTAGTTGAAATGTCTATTCTTGATATCAACAATTCAATTGGTACTAGTAAAAATTATAATTTAATTTTGGGGTTTGGTTCTTTTTCTTTTGCCTTGCATAATATTATAATAATATGCACACCTTTTAAAATTCAAGCATTCATCAGCTCTGTATAAATACTATTATAGATATAAATATATTAGATTTTGTTTATTAAATTAGAAATTTGTTTTTATCAGTTTTGTTATATGTCTATATTGTTTTTATGAAGTTTTAGTTATTATAGTAAAATTAAACAAAAAAGAAAATTGTTGGCTTGGCAAATTGCTGAAATTTATGTTTGTTTTATTTCAAGTAATGAAAATTTGGAAAATTTTCAGTTAACGATAATAAAATTAGCAGTTATGTGCTGCTTTTCATGACCTTGTTAAAATATTCGACATTTTCCACTTTCATGCACAAGGAAAAACGCTCTATTATTCTATTCATTCGACAGGGTTAAGATTCGACTCCAAATTCATGAACTTCCGGGTACGAGCGTGTAACAAAGCAGCCGCTGGGGATTATTCGGACCCGGTCACCTTGGAAACTAGAGGTAGGGTTGTGTATTAAACCATGTAAAATCGTTATATATGTGTATGATGTATGCATATGTGTGTTACTTCAAAAGTATGGGGTCGGATTTTTTTTAAACGTGACACGTAGAGACATTTATAGTGACATCTGAAGGATCATCACAGGAATAAATTACATTTTAGAATATATTCAAACATTATAAAATATAATTATAATATTTCACAACTTTATAAACCCCAAACTTTTGACAGTAGTATTTGTAAAAAGGAAGGGTTAGTACTTCTGTGGTATTGATGTTTGTGTCTCTCTGTGTTAGCATTTAACTTCAGCTTTGACTCCACGTCATCTCATCTGAATCTGAAGGTGGAGGACCGGGGCGTCGAATGGGATCCGCAGGGAGGAAAAGGCCTAGACAGCAAAGTCAAAGGCAAGGAGAACAAGGGCAGGTAAGAAGTTAAAAATATAGCATTCACTCTTTCATTGAATCAGCCATGGATGAGATTAGTAGACAGAAACCTGTCAGGAAACCTCAGACCTCCATATTTCGTCCTTTTTATTCAAAATTCATTTCTATTGGTCACCATTTACGTATTTCTGTGGGTTTTGCAAATATCTAACCAGTGAAAAATATTAAAAAGTGCTTGACTAAAACCTCATAACTCCATTGGGTACTCAAACTGTCAGTCAAACCTCATAACTCCGCTCACCTTTATCGTGAATGAAGTGCTGCACACACTTCGTCACTGCTTGTTTGCAATGCAATGGTAAATAAAGAACTGGTTATTTGCGTTTTCGCCCACATAGCTACAATAAACGTCCGAAATTCGGTGGTCAAAAACCTCGTAACTCTATTTAACTGTCTGAAAATATATCATGCCACAATATCAACTTTGACCATGTTTTATTATTTAAAAAAGACAGTGTTTTTATTTTCCATTTCCTGAAAAGTAGCATTTTTTTGAAAAAAACGAGGTCGACGAAATGTGTTGTGGTGTGTGTTAGTAGATTTATTAATAAAAGGTGGTGACATCAGTTAGTGTAATGCACTAGCGTTGTTAATGTTACTTAAATTGTTTTGGTAATTGAAATAAAGACGTAAATAAAATAAGTATTGCCGGGCAACGATTAATCGCATCCAAAGTTTGTGTTTACATAAAATATGTGTGTGTACTGTGTATAATTATTTTGTATATATAAATACACACACAATGTGCATGTATATTATTAAGAAAAATGTGTTATTTATATATAAAACATATTTACATTTTAGGGCTGGGCAACGATTAATCGCGATTAATCGCATCCAAAATAAAAGTTTGTGTTTCCATAATATATGTGTGCGTAGTGTGTATAATTATTTTGTATATATAAATACACACACATGCATGTTTATATTTAAGAAAAATGGGTTCTTAATATAAATATTAATTATGTATAAATATATATGAAGTATATACATGCAAATATTCTTAATATATACATGCATGTGTGTGTATTTATATATAAAATAATTATACTCAGTACACACACACATATATTACGTTTATTTTGGATGCGATTAATCGTTGCTCGGCACTTAAAATAAGATATAATTATAAGATTAATAAATCTTAAATGAAAATTAGAAATTAAACTAAAATTAGTGTATGTTGAAGTACTAAAATCACTACAACAAAAATTTAAGCTAATTAAAAATATACTAGAATTATTATTATATATATATATAATAATTATTAAAAATATACTCGAATTATTATTATATATTATTATACTATTATATATATATATACTAGAATTATGAAATTATTATTATTATTATATACATGCATATGTGTGTATTTATATATACAAAATAATTATACACAGTACACACACACATATATTACGTTTATTTTGGATGCGATTAATCGTTGCCTGGCACTTAAAATAAGATATAATTATTAGATGAATAAATCTTAAATGAAAATTTGAAATTAAACTGAAATTAGTGTATGTTGAAGTACTAAAATCACTACAACATAAATGTAAGCTAATTAAAAATATACTAGTATATAAATAATACTATGATATGATAATGTGAATAAATACTAACCTTCTCTGTCATTTTAATCCCATCCAAATGGACCTCTCTGAACTTTTTCCAGACTGCAGCCTCCTTTAAAAACGTATTTTTATAAAACTTAAAGTAAATCAGCAGCTGTGCAAATCGCTGATATACATTACAGACGTCCATCTTTGCTGTTATGTAATGCTCACTTATAATTAATTTGAGATTTGCTAAAGACTCTGTAGAAATTAATTATATATATGTTATTACTATACATTATAACTCTTTAATGTAGAATCTCTAATATGTAGTGTATATAGTGTTTAAAATTATTGTTTTTAATTAATTTCATAAAATAAAATACAAATTTTTTAAAAGTTTTGTTTTGTACTTGTACAGCGCTTTGGTTGCAACTTTGGTTGTTTTTAAATTGTGCTTTGTAAATAAAAATGTTATGTGTAGAATTTTAAAATCTGCCATTTATCAGTTATTGGCAATAACTTAAAAAGCATAAAGCATTTCGTGATAACTCTTGTTTTTTCCTCTTCTACCAATCAGCAGTGCACATTTGACCAATCTGAAGAATATGTCCAGGTGACCGTGTGTCTGTTAGCGTTGGCCTTTAGCTCTGAACCGACCGCCACTGTGTTCACTGACACTGATCTGAGCACAGCATTGCATGAACAAGGATCACGGCTGTAATATAGCATCTCCATACATTACCTACTTAATTAGTGCTTAATTAGTGTATGTGTGATCCTTATTTATGGAGTGTCTGTTCTTCTAAAGGGGTTTTCTGTGTTTCTAAACTGAGTGCTCTTGAATTGATTACGGATTTTGCATGTGATCTTCTATCATATGATATATTTTTGTATTATTATGACCAAAAATTCAACCTGTGCTTAATACCTTTTCTATCACTTCCCTCTTTAAAACTCTTCAAATGATGACCTAAACTTTGGTTGTGCAACTTTTAAATCAACTTAACACTAAATATAAAGTTGCTTTTCCATGCTCACATCCTTATGACTGTGGTGAGTAAGCATTCGCCTGAAATCACCGCTTTATGCTTTTCTCATCAGTCATTTCATTACGGCCACTGAACTACATCAGTTTTGCATGTAATTACACCTGTCATGCTTTGAAACTGAAGCATCTGGTATGTTGCTAAATATCTTGAGATAATGCTCAGTCTTTCAGGACGTTTTTAAATGCCTTTAGTTTGGGTCGTCCTGCACCGGACAGCTGTTCTTTTGCTGACATGTGCGATCTTACATGGCAAATGGAGGAGAGGGCTTAATCATTCCTTAAAGGAGAAGTTCGCTTTAAAAAAAACTTTTGCTGATAATTTACTCACCCCCATGTCATCCAAGATGTCCATGTCTTTCTTTCTTCAGTCGAAAAGAAATTAAGGTTTTTGATGAAAACATTCCAGGATTTTTCTCCATATAATGGACTTCAATGGGGTCCAAACGGTTCAAGATCCAAATGTGAGTTTTAGTGCAGCTTCAAAGGGCTTTAAACGACACCAGACGATGAATAAGAGTCTTATCTAGCGAAAAGATCGGCCATTTCAAAAATAAATAGAAATGTTTAAGTTTTATAAGCACAAATGCTCGCCTTGCTCTGTTTTGTGATGAAATCTTTTTTTCGAGTCATTTCGTTCATTGAATTTTTATTCAGTTATTTTTTTTTTAAATGACTGATCGTTTCGCTATATAAGACACTTATTCATCGTCTGGTGTCGTTTAAAGCCCTTTTGAAGCTGCACTGAAACTCTCATTTGGACCTTGAACCATTTGGACCCCATTGAAGTCCATTATATGGAGAAAAATCAATGGGGACTTCAATGGGGTCCAAACGGTTCAAGATCCAAATGAGAGTTTCAGTGCAGCTTTAAAAGGGCTTTAAACGACACCAGACGATGAATAAGGGTCTTATCAAGCGAAACGATCACTAATTTAATAAATAAATAAAAATGTTTAAGTTTTATAAGCACAAATGCTCGCTTGCTCTGTTCTGTGATGAGCGTTCATGACTCTCCTGTTCAAACTTGTTCATCAAAATTTCGTTCGTTTAATTTTTTTAATGAGCGATCGTTTCACTTGATAAGACCGTTATTCATCATCTGAAATCGTTTAAAGCCCTTTGAACAGTTTGCACTGAAACTCTCATTTGGACCTTGAACCGTTTGGTTCCCATTGAAGTCCATTATATGGAGAAAAATCCTGGAATATTTTTATCAAAAACCTTAATTTATTTTCGACTGAAGAAAGAAAGACATGGACATCTTGGATGACATGGGGGTGAGTAAATTATCAGCAAAAGTTTTTTTAAAAAGCGAACTAATCATTTAATCATGCTTCAATAAAAATACACTTATTTGTGCACTTTGTTGAATTCTATATCAAGTACACTATAAAATACACACTGTATATCTTGCGTAATTGCTCTATAATAGCCATTCATAGTCTGCACAGCCATTATTGTTCAAATTATTAATAGTTTTTTGTCGCATTAAACTCTTTGAGGAGCATTGCATCATTTGTGCTACTGTGGCTAACATGTTACGCATTGCTTTTTTCATGAATTTCTCCAGATTTTCCATAGTTTGTTCCCACCACCATCACGAACAGTAGGGTTGGGTTGAAAATATAAATTTCACGATTATAATCAATTCTCATTATTAGAGATTTCTTATATATTTTGTGCTGCACTGTTTTCAGTTGATGTGTAAACCAAACTTTGTTTGTAGTGTCCGCCATCCAATAAATTAAATAAGTTTGTTACAGTCTTGCATTTCAAATGATGTAAATTTTATTATAAAATTCAAACAACAAATACGTTTGTTGCTCTATAATGTGGCGTAACTGATCGCTGTGGGAAGTGAACCGATCATCTCTTCCACTTAACTACTAGTTATAGCACAAAATAAAGATAAATGAACATAAGAAGGTATGTTGAAAGATACAGTACAATGTCATTTTAAATGTTTGTATACACAATTAGTTGTTTATTTTGCACTTAATATGAATATAATTCAAATGAATCTGTATTAAATCTTATCGGGATCTGATCTGAATCGCAAGCATGTGAATTGAAAACTAATCGGATTGTGAAATTTGTGTCAATGCCCAGCCCTAACGAACAGGGACATGCTGTGTTTGATAACTAATCCAAAGTCTTTTCTCGTCTCTTCTCTTCTCTCTGTGTGTTGTGGGATTAGGAGTGTGTGTTTAGTGTTTGGATGATTTATCTCTACACTCAAACCATCTGATGTGTGTGTCCAGTGTGTGTAGTGACGGTCTGTGTGTCTGATGATTGCAGAAGTGGAACTCCGTCTCCTAAACGAACATCAGTGAGCCGCTCGCCGGCCCCCAGAGGAGCCCGGGATCGCTTCACCGGAGAGTCCTACACAGTTCTGGGTACTGAAATAGCCGTAGAAATGTTAAAGGGGACATATCATGCAAAATCCACTTTTTAAGCCCTTAAATGCATTTTGTTGTATATTTGGAGTGTTTATAAGTACAGAAAAGATGAAATTATTCTCTTCAGGTGCTTCGTTTGTATCTTTATATTCTGTTTTGGTCATATTTTTCAACCTACTTTTTCTGTTGTCTATGACGTTTTTTGAACTATAACGTCACCGTATTTGCAGCGGAACTGCCAAATAAGGACATTGACTACCGGCCCAACACTTCCAGCAATCCGCCATTATTATTTCTCGCTCCGATTTTGTAGTCCGAGCTCAATGATGCAGAAGTTACGAGAGGGCAAGTCAAGTCACGCATCTCCTTTTTATTTAAAGGGGCAGCTTTGAAAAGGGTCGCTCAAAGACGCACATCAGAAAAGGGGTAGAAAAGGGGCTTGTGGAGCTATAATAATGAGGAATTCAGACGCAAGCATTGCAGTTATGTTTTATATAGACCACAACGGTATGATTTATATGTAAAAATGAATGATTTAAAAGCATGATATGTACCCTTTAAGATGTTTCAGTCTACACTGCCATCCAAAAGTCTGAAATCATTGCTGCTTCTCTTCACCAATTTCAAGTGATTTGTTACAATGTCTTGTAATTTGGCTCTATTAGAACAGGGTTTCATGCTTGATTGTTGATTATTCTCCTCATATTCTCCATTGTTGCGGCTCCTCTCTTCCCAGTCTGTCAGTAACGCTCTGTTTACTTCCTGTCTCTATGAAGCCCCTCCTTCTGAAAAGCACACTGTGCTCTGATTGGTCGGTTGGAGCGGTGTGTTGTGATTGGTCGAGCGCTTAGAGTGTGTTTGGGAAATGTTCAAATTAAATTGTTTGTCTGCATGTTTAGGTGACACGAGTATAGAGTCCGGGCAGCATTACTGGGAAGTGAAGCCTCACAAAGACTGCAAGTCCTACAGTGTTGGTTTGGCCTACCGAAACCTCGGGAAATTCGACCAGTTGGGAAAGACCAACAACACCTGGTGTGTCCACGTCAACAACTGGCTGCAGAACTCGTTTGCCGCCAAACACAACAACAAGGCAAAGAATTTCGACATGCCGGTACCTGACAGCATAGGAGTCTACTGTGACTTTGATCGGGGTAATTTATGCTTGATTAACCCTATAAAGCCTACTAGGGCTGGGTAATAAATATCGATTTCTCGATATTAATCGATTCTCATCTTTACGAACTGATATCGATTCTTAAATCGATGATCGATTAGTCATCCTGTTTCATTTGAATGAATGGATCATTGTATCGCGGCTGCGCGCATCCAAAAAATCGCAATAAACGAAATATGAAACAAAGTCTCAATTTTCAAATTACGTCCGTTTTTCTTTTGAAATTCAAAAACATAAATAGCGTTTTGTCGCTGTGGCGTGAGATCGCTCTGGAGAAGCAGCAGCGCTGATCTCTCTTCCGGCTTAATAATACCAGTCACAGCGCCAAATAAACATGAATGAGCATCTGAAAGTGTGTTAAAGATAGAGTACAACTTATCCAAATCTGTATCATGTCACATTGATTCGCTCAATCAGCGTTTCAACCGTGGAAAGACGTTAAACAGCTAAACAATGTCATGTATCGTCATATTTACCTCAGAAAACCCACATAAACTCGTTAGTCAGCTAGAAAAAATAACTCTAGAGAGGAGAATTTTGCTAAATATATACACATATGCATTATAATCTTAATGTTTTTCAATATTTAATGCATATTTGAATAAATCTGGCAAGTTTTTTATGACAGCCACCATTTAAATGTTTATATTTCATATAATCTTATTATTATAACAATAAATAAAAGTGTAATTTAAGTGTTTGTATAGCTACAAAACAGTTCATTATTACCTTCATATTAGGCTAATGAAGCCTATTAGGCTACAACTAGACTCCCATAGTTTACAGCATTAGTTAAGAGATTTGATTTCCTTGAGAAAATTTGCCATTTATTGCAACTGATTTCCAAAAATCAATATTGAATCGAATCGGAATCGAAATCGAATTGTGAAATTTGTGTCAATACCCAGCCCTAGCCTACTGTCTCACATTTGATATGAACCGGACAGGGGGACTGAAAAAATCGATTTTTCAGGCTATTCTTTCCTACGTCCGGCTTGCCTTAACGCACTCGCTGTGATGTCGAGGCTTGTGTGTTATTATGGGTTGTTTATTTGAGCGTATGTCATGCTTCATTGATTCCTCCGAGGAAACGTTATAGCCCACCCTCAGGTTTCTCACTCGTGCAACTAGATCCCTCCAGATTGAGTTTCTGCCGTGTCCATTCATGCTTTCTGTGAGCGATCGTGCGTCGCCTGAAGAACTGCAGCATGTTAATGTGACTCCGGATATTTATTAAAGGCTCTGTGTGTGTGTGTGTTTTCTTTTCAGGCCAACTTGCTTTCTATAATGCTGAAAACAAACAATTACTCCACACTTTTAAGATGAAGTTCACCCAACCTGTTGTTCCAGCTTTCATGGTGAGTTTGGAGTACAAACAACATGCAAATATGGGTTATCCTATTGCAAACCATGAAATATGTTTAAAAAGATGATGTTTTTCTCTGTGACTGGGCTCACATGGGTCCTTGAAAATTAATGAATCTGTTTAAAAAAAAAAATAAAGTTTTTGTAAACAAACATAATAGATACAAGTCTTTGAAGGGGCTTGAATTTATTTTGTGCAAGAATTTTTCTGGAAACAATTCCATATTATTCCCTCCGGTCCGCTAATGTGTTATTTAGCCAACCCTTCTTGGCCAATGCATACTATAGCTTGCTTGATTTACGCATTACGTTAAAGGAGTAGTTCACTTTAAAATGAAAGTTAGTTCATGATTTACTCCCGCTCAAGCCATCCTAGCCTTTATATAGGGAGCTATGCAATTATAGGAAGTTTTTATTTTTTAACGCCGCCAGATTGCACTTTTCTCACTTCAAAACTGGATTTTAAAGGCCTCCACTCTATTTAAATGTGAAATATTGCATTTATTGAATAAAATAAAAATATATATATTGGATCTTATGGAAAGAATATCTCATAAACAAAATTATAAATATTATAATATCATAAAATCAATATATAATATCATATTATAATATTATCAATATTATATTATCAATATATAATATCATATTAAAATATTATAATATCATAAAATTATAAATATTATAATATCATAAAATCCCTTCAAAATTCAAAAAAATAATCAAAATAAAATAATTTGCGATCAACTCTTTATTGTCTTTAGAAATAAAATAAACAGAGAGGGAAGGGGGAGCAACAGACAATATATCAATAATTATAACAAAATGAAAGAAGAACAAAAATCTTTATATATATATATCAAAAATATATTACATTAGTTTTATATTTCTGAGTTATATTTCAAGGCAAGAGTGTGACCCCTAAGGGGTTCAGTCCTTCAATTTGTGGGTATTGGACCTGGAAAGTGCTTTTAGAGGTTAACCGAGGTTTGTTTGTTTGATACTTTATTTATCTCAAGGGAAATTTAAGGCATCCAGTAGCTTAGACAACAGATTTCCACTTCTATCACTCATACAATATAAATAATAATAAAATAATAATAATAATACTAAAAAACATATATACACATAACTAAATATATTAAAATGTCTTAAAATTCCTAATAATATTAACTATGACTATGGATATAGGCTATCAGCTGGCTATTAATCAATCAGAGCAGTACATGACAGAGAATAAATGACAAATTCTGAAAGTAAATGTAATGGATGTTAGATGCCGTGGAATGTGTAATGTGTATGTGCTTCAGGTGTGGTGTGGCGGTCTGACTCTGACGACGGGCCTGCAGGTTCCCAGCGCTGTAAGAAGCTTCCAGAAAACAGAAAATGGTCTGGGAGGATCGAACAGCAGCATCTCTCAGCAGGATCCCTCCGTGGCCTGCGATATCTGCTTCTACGATAAACTGCCTTCAGTGGACGCTTCCCTCCTGCCGTGAACCATCAGGGAGACCCGAGACCTGGACACACCTGCGACGGCCGAGGCATGTAGACTTCCAGGACGAGGACGGCTTTGACCAGCAGAAGAATACGGAGAGACGTTTCCCTTCACGTTCTCTCTGACAGACACTTGCTTTCATCAGGAGATGTTTGCATCAGAAAAGCTAGTCGCTTTATCAGGGAATAGTTGAGTGCACTTTCTTTTACTGACTTAGGTTGAATGATGACATGCTTTTTTGAGTTGTTTGTCTTTCACTCCTTGATTTTCATATCATGTTAGTTTTGTTTTGTGTAGCGTGAGTGTTTTATCTTTTCTCTGTAAATGTCCTGAGATACGAAACTCTGTAGATCATCCTTCAGTTGGTGAATTCGACTCTCTGGAAAGGTTTGCACAAGTGTAAAAATGATAAAAGCTGCTTTTAATGGTCATTTAGCTACTGTTATTATATCTGGATAATAATTTTGGATGTGGACTGTACGTTTTTGTTGTATACATGTGTCATCCCGAGTTTAAGATTTTTAAGTCATTTAGGTGTCATTTTTTGACTGAAGCAAGATTTTGTGCAGAAACTAATAATCAAGCCTCTATTTGATTCTGTGTAACACTCCTCAACGAGCTTAAATCCAAACATTAAAGCTCACCAAAGACTTCTATTCGTCTCGGTGTTGACTTTGGTCGCGCCATCTCATAGACATATACACTAGACCTCACCTTGGCTTCGGCAGTTCATTGGAACGAATGTCAATAGAGCCGCCATCTTGAAACAGGGGAGCCCCTCCACTTTAATGCATCAGCGTCAATGTAGTAGACACAGGTCAAACGGAAATAAAATCACCATAAATCACCATGAATGCGATTTTTCTTGTTTTTTTGGTTTGTTCCAACGGTCAGACATGTATTTATCATTGATTCCAGAAAGAATTTTTTTTTTTAAAACATTCTTCCTAGTTCAGATTTCATCCGTGAACATCATACGCTGCACAAAAGTCCGCCACTATCAATGAATTTGAAGTAAAGGCAGAGATAGCAGCGTTACCTAGCTACTTCCTATGACAAGACCCCTGTTCCAAGATGGCGGCGGTTTTGACGCATGCTTAGAACCCCAAGGTGAGGTCTAGTGTATATGTCTATGGCGCCATCTGTGGTTGGGATCAGGAAACTGCAATAAATTGAATGTCCCTTTAAACAACTACAAATTAAAGGGTTAACGTTAGTTCACACAAAATGAAAATTCAACAAACCATCACGGCTCTCCCAAAGCCACTGGAAGGCAAGCCTGCAAGGTTGGTAAAAAAAAAAAAAATAGACTAAAAAACTATAACGTTTCAAAATATTATTTTTTAAAATCTTCTATTCATTTTAATGATATTCATAGAACTCAAAGTGATATAAGGGTCCAAATAATCTGTAAATTAGGAGGAATACGTATGTTATAAGCTTTCCTTCTTTCATCATGAGGTTCTATATTTTAAAATATAGAGTTAACAGCGGGGCATAATTTTAACAGTTTATTATTTATTTCTCTGGAATCCTCTAACAAATGTTTACCGTGGCAACGAAACCGTCAAGGCTGTAATGTGATTGGTTGTCAAGACACACGTGATCCAAGTTAACTACCGGTTTCTCAAATGTAGAGCCACTTGATATTTGGAAAAAAATATTTAACCAAATTGCATGTTTTTCATTTAAATCTCAGGCATAATACTATTATAAATATTAGAATTATTTATAATACAGAGCCCTATGTAGTATATCTGCTGGATTTGGTTTTTCCACCTGCAAACTCGCTTTACAGAGGCTCTCTGTCTCCAGACTATTTTTGCAACGCGTTTTCACAGATCGCATGTCCCTACTGGCGCACGGTTGCAGGCAGTGTGCTGTGAATCTAATCGGAAAAAAACAGGCAGAATAAATAATAAATTCATAAATGATTGCGATAAAGCAGCATTTTAGCGCTTTCTTGGTCCTGGTAAGTTGAAAGAAGCGATTAATTAAATACTGCTCGTTTTAATTGTTTCATCTTATATTAATATCCAATAGCTGTGATGATCCTGTGTGTTTTCCTCTGATTTCAGGTGTGTGTGTATGAGCACAGATATGATCCTCCTGTGTGTGTCGGATGTCAGTAGCATCAGCTGTAATGGCTAGAATAAACAGGACATTAGTGTTGACTCTCCTCATCGCTGCCAGCTCCTTATTTCTGCTCTTCCAGATCTACAACTATAGACTGTACTCGACAAAGGTGAAGATAAACACACACACACACACATATATATATATATATATATATATATATATATATATATATATGTATATATATATATGAAGAGTTCAGATGCAAAAGCCTCTAAGTGCCATTTGAAATTTTCTTCTAGAATGATAATTTTTATCAAGCTTGTATATTTAAGTTCAGTAATTTCACTTAAATGGCAATGATAATTACCTATTAATTGTTATTTAAGTGAAATTACTGAACTTAAATATACAAGTTTGATAAAAATCATCATTAAAGAAGAAAATTTCAAATTTGTATATTTGCGCTTTTTACCACAGTGCGCCTTTAGCC